>NC_056445.1:14088444-14388444 GCF_018296145.1 Oncorhynchus tshawytscha
TTTCCAGATGTTTGATTAGAAGGTGCGTGTCAGTGGGTGGATGAGTTGTGTGTGTGTGTGTGTGTGTGTGTGTGTGTGTGTGTGTGTGTGTGTGTGTGTGTGTGTGTGTGTGTGTGTGTGTGTGTGTGTGTGTGTGTGGTCTGTGCAGGGAGACTGAGCTGCTCAGTTGTACAGTGTGTGTATGGGCACCTGAGACACGTCTTCACTGGCCTGCATTCCTCTCCCCAGTACCAGCGAAAGCCTGAACACACACACACACATCCAGTAATCCAATCAAAGAGCCATTACAGGAGTCACTTAACACAGACAAGGAGAAACCAGGCGATAGGCTACAAGCTCGTTAGGTTATAAGGGGACATACTTTTTTTCAGCTAATCTCAGTAAATGAACTGTATCATAGTCAGCAACACCTTTGATTCTCCCCCTCACTTTCCCACCTACCGCTCCCACGAGCTTTTTGTCATAGCTTCACTATCACTTTGTGTCCTCAAAAGACTGGAAGCTACTGTACGGATTCGCTTCCCCATAAACTCCTCCTCTAGCCCCACTCGTCCAGACAGAAAGCCTCCAGAAAGTGCCAACACTCTCAACCGCCCACTGTATTAACATGTCAGGCCCAGTAATCTCCACAATAACACTCCTATCTCCATCACCTTACATGACTCTGGCCCAGCTCCGGCCCTCAACCGTTCCGTCTCTCCCTCCGTCAGGCCGGCGTCGGCCCTGCCTGCTGTTTTATTTTGCTGTTGTGTTGCTCTTTACAGGAGTTGCTCTTGGCCCAGATGTGGCCCATAGAGCCTCTGTTATTAGACGGAGGAGAGTCTTTAGGGACAAAGCAAACAGAGCGGGCCGTTTAAGTCCTCTGATAAATACCCGGCCGGCTCTGGCCCGAGCCGCCCGTCGTCTCCCAAATTAGCAGCCTGAGGTGGTCACACTGAGGTAAACTCTGCTTTTTATGAACAGTAGATCCCCCTTCTCCCGTCCCCAAATTATTTGGACAGGTTTGGGTTTCCACAAATGTATTACGTTTAATTGCTTTTTACTGTAAATATTTTGTAAAACTACACAGTTTCCCTGAGGCGCGTACCAAGGCTACCCGAGCGCTCAGAGATAAGCCTGCAGCAGCAGCCAAAGAGCTTCCACATTCCTCATCTCTCTCTCACTCACTCTCTCTCCAATGGCTGCAGTTCATGTTACAATACAACCTTTATTTCTTCTTCTCTTTCTTTATTTCTGTCTTGTTTGCTGCCTCTCCCTCTTTCCGTTCTCCATCTACTATGCTTCTCCACCTGCATTGCTTGCTGTTTGTGGTTTTAGGCTGGGTTTCTGTACAGCACTTTGAGATATCAGCTGATGTACGAAGGGCTTTATAAATACATATGATTGATTGATTGATACTATCTTTGTCTTTTGAGAGGACTATTATCGACTCAGAAGCATCTTATGCAACAACGACCTTCCAGTTGATCCCTCTGAGTTTTACTTACTGTATTGAGGTCGAGGGCCAGAGGTCAACGTTCAGCCATTTTCTCATTTACCGGTCTATTATTTATCCTACACTGTTGTTAATTACAAACGATCCTAATCATCTGTTGAACCCTGATGTTAGCCCTTCCCATTTGGCTCTCAGCCTTCCCAGCAGCAGCAGTCTGCCCAGTCAGCCAGTCAATCAGTCAGTCAGCCGGTAGACAGTCAGCCAGTTAGTCAGTCAGTCAGTGAGTATGCCAGCCAGTCAGTCAGTCAGTGAGTAAGCCAGCCAATCAGTCAGTCAGTGAGTAAGCCAGCCAGTCAGTCAGTGAGTAAGCCAGCCAGTCAATCAGCCAGTCAGTCAACCAGCCATTCAGGCAGATGGCTGTAATAGATGGTAATGAGCTGCTATTGGCTGGTTATCTTCAGGGAGCAGCAGGGCTCAGAATGGACCTATTGATCGCAGATGGAGCAGGGTATCGATCGAACCGGTGGTAAATGTCAAACGGGGATGGGAGATTGATGGGTGTGGGTGTGTAGGGAGTGTGTGTGTGTGCGTGTGTGTGTGTGTGCGTGTGTATATGCTTGACAGATTACACCCCTGTTTTCACGTCCAGATTATTAGAGAGATTAAAATTATTAGATCACGGTGAGAAAGGAAGAGAGAGACAGAGGTGGTAACAAAAAGAGATATCTGAAATGAGAGGAAGATACAAGAGATAAGGGGTGAGTGAGAGATAGATCAGTGGGCATAGAGAGTGGAAGATTGAGAGTGAGTGACTGAGAAGGATGGAACATGAGACGTCCCCATTCCTTATCCGTTCCATTCATTGCTCTCATTTCCTTTCCATCCCTCTCTCCCTCCCCAGGTCTCCTCTACCTCCTCCCCCTCCCTGAGTGAGATCCTCATGGTACATCATATGTAGGAGAGCCTTAATGAGCTATGCCCTCGTTAATAGAGGCCTAACTACCACCTGGCCCCTGGCAGCCCAGATGTGTGTGCAATGCAATCACAGAGGTGCTCTCTCTCAATTCAATATCAATGTATGGGCTTTATTGGCATGGTAAACATATGTTAACATTGACAAAGCAAGTGAAGTAGATAATAAACAAAAGTGAAATAAAAAATCAAAATGAATAATTAACATTGTATTCACAGAAGCTCCAAAAGAATAAAGACATTTCAAATGTCAAATGATGTCTATATACAGTGTTGTAACAATGTGCAAATAGTTAAAGTACAAAAGGGAAAATAAATAAGCATAAATATGGATTGTGTTTACAATGGTGTTTGTTCTTCACTGGTTGCCCTTTTCTTGTGGCAACAGGTCACACATCTTGCTGTTGTGATGACACACTGGTATTTCACCCAGTAGATATGGGACTTTATCAATATTGGGTTTGTTTTTCAAATTCTTTGTGGATTTGTGTAATCTGAGGGAAATATGTCTCTCTAATATGGTCATACATTGGACAGGAGGTTAGGGAGTGCAGCTCAGTTTCCACCTCACATAGCCTGTCTTCTCTTGAGAGCCATGTCTGCCTACGGCGGTCTTTCTCAATAACAAGGCTATGCTCACTGAGTCTGTACATAGTCAAAGCTTTCCTTAGGTTTGGGTCAGTCACAGTGGTCAGGTATTCAGCCACTGTGTACTCTCTGTTTAGGGCCAAATAGCATTCTAGATTACTTTGTTTTATTGTTCATTCTTTCCGATATGTCATGTGTCTGGGACCGCGGATTGTCCTGGGTTTGTGGCTGTCTAGATCCCTGCTGTTTGTTGTTTTCAATTTTCCCCGTAACCTGCCTTGTCTGGAACTGCAAGGAGTAACAGCCTAACATACGTTGCTAGCTACCATGACAAAGACCAAAGCCAGCGGGAGTACCGTTGAGGACAGTGCCAGTGGTGTCTCTCTCTCACACATGAAGGATCTTTTAAATGAATAAAAAGAGACCTATAAGCAGTTGTTACAACAACAAGAAAATTGTTTCAAGGGTTTTGTCCAAATACTCGTGGATTCTACTAATAAAAGAATGGATGACCTGACCAGAGAGGTCCAGGACCTGAAGACAAATGTGCAGTTCTCCCAGGGTCAGCTCGACGAGTTGAAACAGGAGAACGGCAAGATGACAGCAATCTGTAAGTCATTGAGAGAGGACGTCAGTTCTGTGTGTGAATCCATGATAACAATGACAGAGAAATCAGAGGGACAATCAAGGCGAAACAACATGATTGTGGACGGAATTGCAGAATCTCCACATGAGACCTGGATGGAGTCTGAGGACAAAGTGAGGGAAATTGAAGATGGACCACAGGAAGATTGAGGTGGAGCGCGCCCACAGGACTGGAAAACCCACATCCGTTCCAGGTGACAGGCCCAGGCCGATAGTGGTCAAGTTCCTGAGGTTTAAGGACAAGGTTCTGGAAAGAGCCAATAACTTGAGAGGAACGTATATATCTTCCTCAAGGAGGATTATCCTGAAGCTGTGCGCCAGAAGAGGAAAGAACTGATCCCAGTCATGAAAGCTACCAGAGCGTGTGGGGGACATTGCGTACATCCTCTACGACAGGCTCATTGTCCACCCTCCCTCCCAGAAGCCTGGAAGGGATGAGAGAACCAAGCCTATGGGTTTGCAGCCTCAAACCCGCAGCACACACACACACACACATCAATTGATATGCTGATATGAATACTATGCATGCCAGTCTCTCTTGGCTCAGAGTTGAGGAGAGACTGACTGCATCACTTCTTCTTTTTGTAAGAAATATTAATGTGTTGAAAATCCCAAATTGTTTGCAGAGTCAACTTACACACAGCTTTGACACACACACTTATCCCACCAGACAGGCCACCAGGGGTCTTTTCATAGTCCCCAAATCCAGAACAAATTCAAGAAAACGTACAGTATTATATAGAGCCCTTATTGCATTGAACTTCCTTCCATCTCATATTGCTCAAATAAACAGCAAACCTGGTTTCAAAAAACAGATAAAGCAACACCTCGTGGCACAACGCCTCTCCCCTATTTGACCTAGATAGTTTGTATGCATGCATTGTGATTACTGTTATCACATAGGCTACGTGTGCCTTTAAAAAAAATGTATGTACTGTCCTTGAGCTGTTCTTGTCTAATGATGTTCTGTATTATGTCATTCTGTATTATGTTTCATGTTTTGTGTGGACCCCAGGAAGAGTAGCTGCTGCTTTTGCAACAGCCAATGGGGATCCTAATAAAATACCAAATACCAAAGTAATTATCTTTTTGTTTTCTCATGATTGAGTTGGGTTTAATTGTGTTGCTGTCCTAGGGCTCTGTGAGGTCTGTTTGTGTTTGTGAATAGAGCCTGAGGACAAGCTTGCTTAGGGGACTCTTCTCCAGGTTCATCTCTCTGTAGGTGATGGCTTTGTTATGGAAGGTTTGGGAATCGCTTCCTTTTAGGTGGTCTCTCTCTGTCTCCCTCTCTCTCCATTGAAGTGGACAGATCAAGATGGATGCTGCTCTCGCAGCATGTCTTATTCACACTTCACCCGACTACTCTATCTCTTCCTCTCCGTCCCACTCCCCTGTCTCACTTCCCACTCCCCTGTCTCACTTCCCTCTCCCCTGTCTCACTTCCCTCTCCCCTGTCTCACTTCCCACTCCCCTGTCTCACTTCCCTCTCCCCTGTCTCACTTCCCTCTCCCCTGTCTCACTTCCCACTCCCCTGTCTCACTTCCCACTCCACTGTCTCCTTCCCACTCCCCTGTCTCACTTCCCACTCCCCTGTCTCACGTCCCACTCCCCTGTCTCCTTCCCACTCCCCTGTCTCACTTCCCACTCCCCTGTCTCACTTCCCACTCCCCTGTCTCACTTCCCACTCCCCTGTCTCACTTCCCACTCCCCTGTCTCACTTCCCACTCCCCTGTCCCACTTCCCACTCCCCTGTCTCACTTCCCACTCCTGTCACTCTGCTTTTCTCAATATGTCTTTGTTTCTCCTCTTTCTCTCTCTCTGTCTCTCTCTCTATCTCTCTTCCTCTCTCACACTCTCTATATCTCCCTCTCTCACACATACAAACATATACACTCCCTCTCTCTCATTTACACACACAATGTCTCTCACACACGCAGTTTTGTATCATTTCAAGATGTGTGGATGCTTAATGTATTTATTTAAGCTTACCGTATTTTAGGGTTATTAAAGGTAATTATATAGGCCATTATTGGGCTCAGGCTTCCACCGAGTGGCCATTAAGTGTGGGGAAATGTGGTGGCTATGCTATGCCAGTGGTTATGGCTGCCAGACTTACTGAATAATGAGGGATCTTTGTCTGTGTTGGGGAAGTTTGGGCCGGGAAGGTGGGTTGCGATAGTGTTATACCTTCTGTAGACTTGTCTGGGAGGGGCGGCAGGGGAGGTGTATGTATGTGAGAGAGAGAGATGTGGAGAGAGAGAGAGAGAGAGAGATGTGGAGAGGGGGGGGTACATTCTTAAAAAAAAGGGTTCAGAAAGTGTTCTTCGGCTGTCACCATAGGATAATCCTTTTTGGTTCCAGGTAGAACCCTTTTGGGTTCCTTGTAGAACCCTCGGTTATAGCTAGCACCTTAGAGAGAGAGAATGTGTGTGTGAGAGAGAAGGAAGCCATTCCTCCTGTTTGAGATAGAGATGAGATCTGCTGTCGGCATGCCAAGGAAACGGAACTGGGAAATAGCCGTGATTGATTTAAAATACCCAGAGATTCTACTGCAGGGTAGAACTGCCTGGGAGAGCATGAGCGAGACGAGAGGAAGAAATGAACAGAAAGTGGATGAGATGGAAAGGAGGAGTAGAGAGTACAGAATAGAGAAATAGAGGTCTTCTCTCTAAGAAAGCAATCGTCAAAAAGCAAATGATGATGGAAGAGGAGAGAAAGAAAGCCAGTGATTCTGTTAATGTTGAGAGCTCAGCTTTCGATGAGGTCATTGCTTGAGAGCTCAGCTTTCGATGAGGTCATTGCTTGAGAGCTCAGCTTTCGATGAGGTCATCGGTTCAGAGGGTCAGCCTTAAACACTTCTGCGAGCAGGCCTTTCTAATCGACCTGGCCCGGGTATCCTGGAAGGATATTGACCTCATCCCGTCAGTTGAGGATGCCTGGTCATTCTTTAAAAGTAACTTCCTCACCATCTTAGACAAGCATGCTCCGATAAAAAAAATGCAGAAATAAGAACAGATATAGCCCTTGGTTCACTCCAGACCTGACTGCCCTCGACCAGCACAAAAACATCCTGTGGCGGACTGCAATAGCATCGAATAGTCCCCGCGATATGCAACTGTTCAGGGAAGTCAGGAACCAATACACGCAGTCAATTAGGAAAGCAAAGGCCAGCTTTTTCAAGCAAAAATTTGCATCCTGTAGCTCTAACTCCAAAATGTTCTGGGACACTGTAAAGTCCATGGAGAACAAGAGCACCTCCTCCCAGCTGCCCACTGCAATGAGGCTAGGTAACACGGTCACCACCGATAAATCCGTAATAATCGAAAACTTCAACAAGCATTTCTCAACGGCTGGCCATGCCTTCCGCCTGGCTACTCCAACCTTGGCCAACAGCTCCGCCCCCGCAGCTACTCGCCCACACCTCCCCAGCTTCTCCTTTACCCAAATCCAGATAGCAGATGTTCTGAAAGAGCTGCAAAACCTGGACCCATACAAATCAGCTGGGCTTGACAATCTGGACCCTCTATTTGTGAAACTGTCCGCCGCCATTGTCGCAACCCCTATTACCAGCCTGTTCAACCTCTCCTTCGTATCATCTGAGATCCCCAAGGATTGGAAAGCTGCCGCGGTCATCCCCCTCTTCAAAGGGGGAGACACCCTGGACCCAAACTGTTACAGACCTATATCCATCCTGCCCTGCCTATCTAAGGTCTTCGAAAGCCAAGTCAACAAACAGATCACTGACCATCTCGACTCCCACCGTACCTTCTCCGCTGTGCAATCCGGTTTCCGAGCCGGTCATGGGTGCACCTCAGCCACGCTCAAGGTACTAAACGATATCATAACTGCCATCGATAAAAGACAGTACTGTGCAGCCGTCTTCATCGACCTGGCCAAGGCTTTCAACTCTGTCAATCACCATATTCTTATCAGCAGACTCAGTAGCCTCGGTTTTTCTAATGACTGCCTTGCCTGGTTCACCAACTACTTTGCAGACAGAGTTCAGTGTGCCAAATCGGAGGGCATGTTGTCCGGTCCTCTGGCAGTCTCTATGGGGTACCACAGGGTTCAATTCTCGGACCGACTCTTTTCTCTGTATATATCAATGATGTTGCTCTTGCTGCGGGCGATTCCCTGATCCACCTCTACGCAGACGCCACCATTCTGTATACTTCTGGCCCTTCCTTGAATACTGTGCTATCTAACCTCCAAACGAGCTTCAATGCCATACAACACTCCTTCCGTGGCCTCCAACTGCTCTTAAACGCTAGTAAAACCAAATGCATGCTTTTCAACCATTCGCTGCCTGCACCCGCACGCCCGACTAGCATCACCACCCTGGATGGTTTCGACCTAGAAAATGTGGACATCTATAAGTACCTAGGTGTCTGGCTAGACTGCAAACTCTCCTTCCAGACTCATATCAAACATCTCCAATCCAAAATCAAATCTAGAGTCGGCTTTCTATTTCGCATCAAAGCCTCCTTCACTCACGCCGAAAAACTTGCCCTCGTAAAACTGACTATCCTACCGATCCTCGACTTTGGTGAAATGGCTTCCAATACTCTACTCAGCAAACTGGATGCAGTTTATCACAGTGCCATCCGTTTTGTTACTAAAGCACCTTATACCACACACCACTGCGACCTGTATGCTCTAGTCGGCTGGCCCTCGCTACATGTTCGTCGCCAGACCCGCTGGCTCCAGGTCATCTACAAGTCTATGCTAGGTAAAGCTCCGCCTTATCTCAGTTCGCTGGTCATGATGGCAACAGCCCCCCGTAGCACGTGCTCCAGGAGGTGTATCTCACTGATCATCCCTAAAGCCAAAACCTCATTTGGCCGCCTTTCCTTCCAGTTCTCTGCTGCCTGCGACTGGAACGAATTGCAAAAATCTCTGACGTTGGAGACTTTTATCTCCTTCACCAACTTTAAACATCTGCTATCTGAGCAGCTAACTGATCGCTGCAGCTGTACATAGTCTATCGGTAAATAGCCCACCCAATTTTACCTACCTCTTCCCCATACTGTTTTTATTTTATTTACTTTTCTGCTCTTTTGCACAACAGTATTTCTACCTGAACATGTTCATCTGCTCATTTATCACTCCAGTGTTAATCTGCTAAATTGTAATTATTCACTCCTATGGCCTCTTTATTGCCTACCTCCTCATGCCTTTTGCACACAATGTACATAGATTTTTTTCTACTATGTTATTGACTTGTTTATTGTTTACTCCATGTGTAACTGTGTTGTTGTCTGTTCACACTGCTATGCTTTATCTTGGCCAGGTCGGAGTTGCAAATGAGAACTTGTTCTCAATTAGCCTACCTGGTTAAATAAAATAAAAATATATATACAGTGCCTTGCGAAAGTATTCGGCCCCCTTGAACTTTGCGACCTTTTGCCACATTTCAGGCTTCAAACATAAAGATATAAAACTGTATTTTTTTGTGAAGAATCAACAACAAGTGGGACACAATCATGAAGTGGAACGACATTTATTGGATATTTCAAACTTTTTTAACAAATCAAAAACTGAAAAATTGGGCGTGCAAAATTATTCAGCCCCCTTAAGTTAATACTTTGTAGCGCCACCTTTTGCTGCGATTACAGCTGTAAGTCGCTTGGGGTATGTCTCTATCAGTTTTGCACATCGAGAGACTGAAATTTTTCCCATTCCTCCTTGCAAAACAGCTCGAGCTCAGTGAGGTTGGATGGAGAGCATTTGTGAACAGCAGTTTTCAGTTCTTTCCACAGATTCTCGATTGGATTCAGGTCTGGACTTTGACTTGGCCATTCTAACACCTGGATATGTTTATTTTTGAACCATTCCATTGTAGATTTTGCTTTATGTTTTGGATCATTGTCTTGTTGGAAGACAAATCTCCGTCCCAGTCTTAGGTCTTTTGCAGACTCCATCAGGTTTTCTTCCAGAATGGTCCTGTATTTGGCTCCATCCATCTTCCCATCAATTTTAACCATCTTCCCTGTCCCTGCTGAAGAAAAGCAGGCCCAAACCATGATGCTGCCACCACCATGTTTGACAGTGGGGATGGTGTGTTCAGGGTGATGAGCTGTGTTGCTTTTACGCCAAACATAACGTTTTGCATTGTTGCCAAAAAGTTCAATTTTGGTTTCATCTGACCAGAGCACCTTCTTCCACATGTTTGGTGTGTCTCCCAGGTGGCTTGTGGCAAACTTTAAACTACACTTTTTATGGATATCTTTAAGAAATGGCTTTCTTCTTGCCACTCTTCCATAAAGGCCAGATTTGTGCAATATACGACTGATTGTTGTCCTATGGACAGAGTCTCCCACCTCAGCTGTAGATCTCTGCAGTTCATCCAGAGTGATCATGGGCCTCTTGGCTGCATCTCTGATCAGTCTTCTCCTTGTATGAGCTGAAAGTTTAGAGGGACGGCCAGGTCTTGGTAGATTTGCAGTGGTCTGATACTCCTTCCATTTCAATATTATCGCTTGCACAGTGCTCCTTGGGATGTTTAAAGCTTGGGAAATCTTTTTGTATCCAAATCCGGCTTTAAACTTCTTCACAACAGTATCTCGGACCTGCCTGGTGTGTTCCTTGTTCTTCATGATGCTCTCTGCGCTTTTAACGGACCTCTGAGACTATCACAGTGCAGGTGCATTTATACGGAGACTTGATTACACACAGGTGGATTGTATTTATCATCAATAGTCATTTAGGTCAACATTGGATCATTCAGAGATCCTCACTGAACTTCTGGAGAGAGTTTGCTGCACTGAAAGTAAAGGGGCTGAATAATTTTGCACGCCCAATTTTTCAGTTTTTAAATTTGTTAAAAAAGTTTGAAATATC
Source organism: Oncorhynchus tshawytscha (assembly GCF_018296145.1). Lineage (NCBI taxonomy): Eukaryota > Metazoa > Chordata > Actinopteri > Salmoniformes > Salmonidae > Oncorhynchus > Oncorhynchus tshawytscha. The sequence continues at coordinate 14,098,925 of NC_056445.1, forward strand.
CAATAAATGTCGTTCCACTTCATGATTGTGTCCCACTTGTTGTTGATTCTTCACAAAAAAATACAGTTTTATATCTTTATGTTTGAAGCCTGAAATGTGGCAAAAGGTCGCAAAGTTCAAGGGGGCCGAATACTTTCGCAAGGCACTGTATATCAGGATACATTGTTATAGGAAAACACAGGCCCTGACATCTAAGGACTATTTTATTCTATTTTATTCTGATGTTCTTTTACATCACTCAACTGTATATATTTGACTTCATGTATCTGACTTGGCTTTTTGCACGGTGGACTGATTATTGGGGACACAATATCTGACCGTCCTCCTTCTCTTGGTCTTTTCTCCCCCTCCCTTCTCTTTTCGCCCTCCCCACCTACTTCCCTTCTGCTCCTGTTTTTTCTCTACCCCTCTCCATCTACCCTCTCTTTTTTCTTCCAGTCACCTCTCTTCCTCTCCCTTCTCCCCCCTCCTCCCCTCCACTCCTGTCTTAGTTGAGTCTTCCCTGTGGTGTCTTGCTTGACTGACTCTCCGACGCAAAGGCTTAGGTGTTAATCCCCAGCAGTTTTCATCACTTAGAGAACCAATCAAAAAGGGCTTAGCCTGTGTAATCTGACATGCTTTTGTCCTCTTCCTCCTCCCGCCACTCTTCCACTTTCCTCCTCTTTTATTTCCCTTTCTCCCTCCTCTTAATACTCCCTCCTTTGCTTTCTCTTCCGTCTCTTCCTCCTCCCTCTACCCTTCCACGTTCCTCCTACTTTCTTCACCTTCTTTTCTCCTCCTCCACTAAATCTACCTCTTCCACCTCCACTTTCTTTTCCATCTCTTCCTCCTCCTCTTTCGTTTCCTCATTTCCTCCCTTGTTGAGTGTGGCATTGGTAATCCTCCAAGGAGGGAAATATACCCAATGACCCTTTCCAGGGTTCGGCAGAGGGCACATAGTTAGAAAGAGGAAGGGGTGAGGAAAGAGAAGGGATGGGGTTAGGGAGGATGTACCGTGACATCAGATCACACCAGGCTGGAGGGTTGGCACTGTATGCACAGCGCCAGGGGATCCGGCTCGCTTGTTATTCCAGATCTATGTCTCTGGATCGTCTCATACACCTGGGCCTTTATTCCACAAGGATTCAGGAAGACCTAGTCACATGGGCAGTAGGAGGGAGAGGGAGGGGTAGATGGAAGTTATGGGAAAGTCCATCAAATCCCTGGATGGTGTAAGCCTTTGGGGGAGAGGAGGGAAGGGAGGGGGGGTTCAATTATGTATTCATTCAACACCCCTCCCCCTCTCTCTCTTTCTTTCTCTCTCTCTCTCTCTCTCTCTCTCTCTCTCTCTCTCAGTCCCTGTGTCTCTCTGACTATCTCTCTCTGTCTCTTTTTCTCTCTCTGACTCTTTCTCTCTCTCTCTCTCTCTCTCTCTGTGTGTCTCTCCCCTCTTCTCTAAGTCCTTGCATGGTGGGCTAGACAGTGTTGTGTACAGCAGTAGCAGCAGGCTGTTCCATTAGTTCCAGGTAAAGAGCGTGTCATAGGATCAGACAGCAGAGGCTAGTGGAGGATCCCTCTCAACAAGCCCCCTGAGCCTGTACCATGCTGAGCACCGTGAAGCTACCATTACACTTGATACCATCATGCACACAAATGCAAGAGCGTGCACACAAATGCTCACACACGTATACACACACATGGCCATGCGCACACACACACAGACAGACACACACACACACACACACACCGTGCGCCCAGACACACACATGCCAAGAGGAGGAGAAAGAGAGAGAAAGAAATCAATAGAAAGACAGAATAATGAAACTGCATAAAGAAATGGTATTCAGCAGAAAAGAAACCACTGGTGAATGAGACAGTCATTGTATCAGAGATCTCTGAAAGAATGAAAAGAAAGAGTGAATAAATAAGAGAATGAAAGAGGCAGGTGAGGCCTTCAGGGGACAGCGATGGGACTCCTATAGGTCTGTTTGCTCTGGGATAATATCTTCCCGGTGTTGTGACAATATGTTTGTGACTGAGGCCGGCTGCCCCACACCGACACCCTGGCACTGCGGTTACGACATGTTGTGTGGATGGAAACCTACTTTACCACCACAACGCAGCACGGCCAGTGTTCATGTTGTCTTTCAGGCCTGCCAACTCCTGGCTTCTTCCTGCTAGCACAAATAAGAGCATTAGGAAAAAGCCCACTTCTCTCTGACTCCCCCTGTCTCACCCTTACTCTCACCCCGACTGCCTCCCCCCCGTCCATAAAGACTCTTACAGAGGCTTAGAATAGATTTCCAAGGCATTAGTGAAGCCTTTTATTGGCCTGTTGTCTGCCAATTTGGAGATCTCCATCCCAGCATGGCAGTGGCTGTGTGGGAGAGACTGCTAAAGGAGGAACACTTTAGCACGGCAGAGTTCTATACTGTGTGTGTGTGTGTGTGTGTGTGTGTGTGTGTGTGTGTGTGTGTGTGTGTGTGTGTGTGTGTGTGTGTGTGTGTGTGTGTGTGTGTGTGTGTGTGTGTGTGTGTGTGTGTGTGTGTGTGTGTGTGTGTGTGTGTGTGTGTGTGTGTGTGTGTGTGTGTGTGTGTGTAAAAACTCGATTCTCTACGACCAGTATTGCCTTAGTGCGAGTATTCCCAAACTAGGGTACTTGTTTTAAAAAATAGTTTTTGCTTTTTCAAACAGTCCATTTATATTTTCGAACTGATCTATACACTTGGGTGAGGTTTTTTTCTTGCCTGAGTAGCCTTGTTTCACTGCCAAAAATACAATTAAACCATCTGGTGTTCAGTGAATTTACAACACAATGTCAAATACAGGTAGCTTAGTAAAATAATTAACATCACATTAACCGTTACTCTCTCGCGGGAATTCCACTAACGGTCCGTTTGTAGCCAAACGTAGCTGCTGCTCGTTCCGTTTGCTCCAAATGGATAAATGGTTCAAAATAGTAAGGCCCGGGTCCATAGAGACACATACCAGCTCTACTACCTGCAGTACTACACCTGCACCTGTCAACGACACACGTTGTTCTGCTTCCACGAGCACATCCAATGCTAGCATCAGTAATTCTAACTTTGTTGTTAGCCCAGATAGCATGGACACTGACAATTGTGAATCTGATGCAGCCGAAGAGCTACTACCCCCTTACCCGGGAAAGCACCAAACTTTGGACCATCGAAGTGGCGCAAATATATGATGAGAACTACATTGATTGTTTACTTATATTGGGAGTAGTGCCTTTCCTCAGCCACAGTGTGTTATATGTGAAAAGTACTATCTCACAACTCAATGAAACCTTCACTCCTGCTCAGACATTTAGAAAGAAAACTTGCCAATTTGAAAAATAAGCCGCTGGAGTTTTTTGAGCGAGAATTAAGACGACTTTCGAGTAGTAAGGCATGTATAAGAGCAGCAGATACCATTAATAAGAAGGGGCTAGAAGCGTCTTATATGGTGAGCTACCGAGTAGTTAGGACAGGCAAGACCCATACTATTGTGGGGGACTTAATTCTTCCTGCTGCCGTGGATATGGCTGGGACAATACTGGGGGGAAAGGCCAAAAAAACTACACAGACAATGCCTTCATCAAACAACACTGTTTCACAACGCATCAGTGACATGGCAGGAGATGTTTTGAAACAATTATTGCTTCGCATACAAGCCAGTGAATTCTATGCATAACAGCTGGATGAGTCAACAGACGTGGCGGGGTTGGCACAGCTCCTGGTATATGTCTGTTACGTTTATGGTGGTCAATTAAGGAAGACATCCTCTTCTGCAAACAGGAGAGGATATTTTGAAAGTACTGGACAGCTTTGTGACATCAAATGGACTTTTGGTATCTGTACTGATGGCGCAAAAGCCATGACAGGGAGACATAGTGGAGTGGTAACGCGGGTGCAAGTAGTTGCTCCCGACTTCACTTGGGTACACTGCCTCATCCACCGAGAGGCTCTCGAGTACACTGCCTCATCCACCGGGAGGCTCTCGGGTACACTGCCTCATCCACCGAGAGGCTCTCGAGTACACTGTCTCATCCACCGGGAGGCTCTCGGGTACACTGCCTCATCCACCGAGAGGCTCTCGGGTACACTGCCTCATCCACCGAGAGGCTCTCGGGTACACTGCCTCATCCACAGAGAGGCTCTCGGGTACACTGCCTCATCCACCGAGAGGCTCTCGGGTACACTGCCTCATCCACCGAGAGGCTCTCGGGTACACTGCCTCATCCACCGAGAGGCTCTCGGGTACACTGCCTCATCCACCGAGAGGCTCTTGGGTACACTGCCTCATCCACCGAGAGGCTCTCGGGTACACTGCCTCATCCACCGAGAGGCTCTTGGGTACACTGCAGCATCCACCGAGAGGCTCTTCGGTACACTGCAGCATCCACAGAGAGGCTCTTGGGTGCACTGCAGCATCCACAGAGAGGCTCTTGGGTCCACTGCAGCATCCACCGAGAGGCTCTTGCTGCCAAGGTAATGCCTGACAGCTTGAAAGACGTTTTGGACACTACAGTGAAAATGGTTAACTTTGTTAAAGCAAGGCCACTGAACTCTCGTGTATTTTCTGCATTATGCAATTATATGGGCATCGACCATGTAACGCTTTTACAACATACAGAAGTGCGCTGGTTATCAAGGGGCAAAGTATTGACATGTTTTTTTAAATTGAGAGACGAGCTTAAAGTTTTCTTTACTGACCATAATTTTCACTTGTCTGACCTCTTGCATGATGACGAGTTTCTCACACGACTGGCTTATCTGGGTGATGTTTTTCACTTGTCTGACCGCTTGCATTATGAGGAGTTTCTCACACGACTGGCTTATCTGGGTGATGTTTTTCACTTGTCTGACCGCTTGCATGATGAGGAGTTTCTCACACGACTGGCTTATCTGGGTGATGTTTTTCACTTGTCTGACCGCTTGCATGATGAGGAGTTTCTCACACGACTGGCTTATCTGGGTGATGTTTTTCACTTGTCTGACCGCTTGCATGATGAGGAGTTTCTCACACGACTGGCTTATCTGGGTGATGTTTTTCACTTGTCTGACCGCTTGCATGATGAGGAGTTTCTCACACGACTGGCTTATCTGGGTGATGTTTTTTCTCGCCTGAATGATCTGAATCTAGGATTACAGGGACTCTCCACAACTATATTCAATGTGCGGGACAAAATTGAGGCTATGATTAAGAAGTTGGAGCTCTTTTCTGTCTGCATTAACAAGGACAACACACAGGTCTTTCCATCATTGTATGATTTTTTTGTGAGCAAATGAAGTCAAGCTTACGGACAATGGCAAATGTGATATAGTGAAGCACCTGAGTGAGCTGGGTGTGCAATTACGCAGGTACACTCCCGGAACGGATGACACAAACAACTGGATTCGTTATCCATTTCATGCCCTGCCTCCAGTCCACTTACCGATATCTGAACAAGAGAGCAATTTCATTGAAATTGTAACAAGCGGTTCTGTGAAAATTGATTTGAATCAGAAGCCACTGCCAGATTTCTGGATTGGGCTGTGCTCAGAATATGCGGCCTTGGCAAATCGTGCTGTTAAGACATTGATGCCCTTTGCAACCACGTACCTATGTGAGTGGATTTTCAGCCCTCACTAGTACGAAAATTAAATACAGGCACAGACTGTCTGTGGGAAATTATTTAAGACAGACTCTCTCCAATACAACCCAACATTGCAGAGTTATGTGCATCCCTTCAAGCACACCCTTCTCATTAACCTGTGGTGAGTTATTCACAATTTTGGATGAACAAATAAGGTTTTATATGTAAGATGGTTAAATAAAGAGCAAAATTATTGATTATTATTATTATTTGTGCCCCGGTCCTATAAGAGCTCTTTGTCACTTCCCACAAGCCGGGTTGTGACAAAAACTCACACTCATTCTTATGTTTAATAAATGTATCGTATAGTGTGTGTGTGTGTGTGTGTGTGTGTGTGTGTGTGTGTGTGTGTGCGTGTGTGTGTGTGGCAGACTTACAATGATGGCATAAACAACAGTTGAGAGTGCGCTGACCCTGGTGCTAGAGGGGGTACAGCTGACCCTGGTGCTAGAGGGGGTACAGCTGACCCTGGTGCTAGAGGGGGTACAGCTGACCCTGATGCTAGAGGGGTACAGCTGACCCTGGTGCTGGAGGGGGTACAGCTGACCCTGGTGCTGGAGGGGGTACAGCTGACCCTGGTGCTAGAGGGGTACAGCTGACCCTGGTGCTAGAGGGGGTACAGCTGACCCTGGTGCTGGAGGGGTACAGCTGACCCTGGTGCTGGAGGGGTGCAGCTGACCCTGGTGCTAGAGGGGGTACAGCTGACCCTGGTGCTAGAGGGGGTACAGCTGACCCTGGTGCTAGAGGGGGTACAGCTGACCCTGGTGCTGGAGGGGGTACGGCAGCTGGAGGTTGAATGTTTGAAGGGGTACGGGACTATAAAAAGTTTGGGAACCACTGCCTTAGTGTATGTATCTGTGGCCTAATGCTCTCTCTCTCTCTCGCTTTCTCACTCCCTTACTCTCTGTCCCCCCCCCCTTCTCTCCCTATCACCATACAGACATAGATGAATGCCAGGAGGCGACCAATAACGGCGGCTGTGACCATTTCTGCAAAAACACGGTGGGCTCCTTTGAGTGCAGCTGCCAGAAGGGCCACAAGCTCCTCACTGACGAGCGCACCTGCCAGGGTGAGCAGCCCACCTGGCTGACGGCTGTCATACACTCCTGTCTGATGACGTCACAATGCTTTTAAGACAGTTGCCTTTGGAAACCGGTGCCGTCGCTCCGCGATCAGATCACGGAAGGAAAGTGTCACGGAATAGGGACCGTGGAAATGGATATACTAGAATATACAGTCGGCCTAGTAGCTTCTATCATACGTCTCTATGATAGTAACTCACTCATGTGCTTCATGTTCAGAGCAGGATCATACGTAGGATCAAAACAGGGGTTGGTCTACAAATCATTCACCTGGAATGACATGCACAGATAGGCTTGTTAGTACAATGGACTTGACATCCTTCAGTGGGTGTAATATACTGTCAGTTGTATTAAGGCATTCTGCTTCTCTCTTCATATCTAATCCCTGGTTGTGTTTGGAGGACAAATGCAGATTCCTCTATACAAGTCACAGCAAGAGACACAAGGAGAGGCACACATCACAAATTATTTTATTAACAACAACACCCTGCAGTGTTTTTGTCCCCGAACCAAAAACACCAAACAACTCTATCCCAGTGTGTGTGTGTGTCATATTAAACACCAAAAAACTGCCAACTAACAGTTTATACAACTCCATACACGCCAATATCACACTCAGCCTGGGTGTGTGCTGATGGGAGGAACACACACATACACACACACACACCGACACGCTCCTTCCACCCATCAGCTTACCTGATTGTAAAACTTAGCTTCCATCTGCTAACAAGTGGTATTTCTGTTCAGATTTTTATTTTTAACTTTTATTTATTTAATGTTTTAATTCTTTCCATGCTGGTAAGCTCTTCCAGGGAAAATAGCTCCTGGTAATACGTGTTGGAGAAGACCTACAGCTATGCCAGGTTCCTCCGGAGAGAGAGTCTTTAGGCAGCCCCTGTGCCTGTACAAGGGCAGGGGTGATGGAGAATGGGGTGTGCAATAATCACCAGGAACATAAAGACTCCCTACAGGTAGCTGTATTAAAACAATATCGTAGAGGTCAAGACGACAGAGGGAGCAGAACTTTAGCTTTGCAGACACAGTATGCTTATTAAGAGGCAATAGACAGGCTACATTCTTTGGTGTTTTAATAAACAGGGACACTGTCCTTGGGTGTGTTACACCCGACCGCACAAACAGACAGACACCTGCACATCAGCCAAGCCAACAACTGGCACCTTTCTGTGAAATGAGATGATACAAGTCGTTCCAGTGCTGCGCGGTGGCTGGGGTTGTGGTCTGATGCTAGTTTAATTAATCAGGTATGATAATGTAACCCGAGCCCGTCATATAGACAGTTGCCTGGAGGACTGTAGCAAAGCAGCCAACAGAAGCCAGGCCTCAACAACTTCCTCCTCATGACAAACTTTATCACAACACACCGTATTTTTAGCCTCTGTAAATCTCCACAGCCCAGATGACTTGGTATTGAAATAGCCCAGGTGAGTTGGAGACGCTGGACTGAAGAAATGTGTTGCTACTGTCAGCCACCCAAATATGTCATTACATCGGTCTCACTAAAGTTGAATAATTCAATTATAAAACAAAACCTGATCCTAGGTCAGCACTCCTACTCAGAGATGCTTGATACTGTACATACAGCCACTGGTCCTGACCACAGTGAGTTGGTCTGATCTTTCCCAGGCCTGGGTTGGAGGGCTTGTCTGAAAGACTGAATTGGATCGGGAAGTCTCCACGAAGAACACCTCTTGGTGTTGTTTAGTGAGCAGATATCCTTACTGACACAGACCCTGTAACCCTATCAACCTGTCACCTGTCACCTGTAACCCTGTAACCCTATCAACCTGTCACCTGTAACCCTGTCACCGTCACCTGCCACCCTGTCACCTGTAACCCTATCAACCTGTCACCTGTAACCCTGTCACCTGTAACCCTGTCACCCTATCAACCTGTCGCCTGTAACCCTGTCACCCTATCAACCTGTCACTTGTAACCCTGTCACCTGTCACCTGTAACCCTATCAACCTGTCACCTGTAACCCTGTCACCCTGTCACCTGTAACCCTATCACCCTATCAACCTGTCACCTGTAACCCTGTCAACCTGTCACCTGTAACCCTGTCACCCTATCAACCTGTCACCTGTAACCCTGTCACCCTATCAATCTGTCACCTGTAACCCTATCAACCTGTCACCTGTAACCCTGTCAACCTGTAACCCTGTCAACCTGTCACCTGTAACCCTGTCACCCTGTCAGCTGTAACCCTATCAAACTGTCACCTGTAACCCTGTCAACCTGTCACCTGTAACCCTGTCACCCTGTCACCTGTAACCCTGTCACCCTATCAACCTGTCACCTGTAACCCTATCAACCTGTCACCCTGTCACCTGTCAGCTGTAACCCTATCAAACTGTCACCTGTAACCCTGTCAACCTGTAACCCTGTCAACCTGTCACCTGTAACCCTATCAACCTGTCACCTGTAACCATGTCACCTGTAACCCTATCAACCTGTCACCTCTAACCCTGTCAACCTGTCACCTGTAACCCTGTCAACCTGTCACCTGTAACCCTATCAACCTGTCACCTGTAACCCTGTCACCTGTAACCCTGTCACCTGTAACCCTATCAACCTGTCACCTGTAACCATGTCACCCTGTCACCTGTAACCCTATCAACCTGTCACCTGTCAACCTGTAACCCTGTCAACCTGTCACCTGTAACCCTGTCAACCCTATCACCTGTAACCCTATCAACCTGTAACCCTGTCACCTGTAACCCTATCACCCTGTCACCTGTCAGCTGTAACCCTATCAAACTGTCACCTGTAACCCTGTCAACCTGTAACCCTGTCAACCTGTCACCTGTAACCCTATCAACCTGTCACCTGTAACCATGTCACCTGTAACCCTATCAACCTGTCACCTCTAACCCTGTCAACCTGTCACCTGTAACCCTGTCAACCTGTCACCTGTAACCCTATCAACCTGTCACCTGTAACCCTGTCACCTGTAACCCTGTCACCTGTAACCCTATCAACCTGTCACCTGTAACCATGTCACCCTGTCACCTGTAACCCTATCAACCTGTCACCTGTCACCCTGTCACCTGTCAACCTGTCACCTGTAACCCTGTCAACCTGTCACCTGTAACCCTGTCAACCCTATCACCTGTAACCCTATCAACCTGTAACCCTGTCACCTGTAACCCTATCAACCTGTCACCTCTAACCCTGTCAACCTGTCACCTGTAACCCTATCAACCTGTCACCTGTAACCCTGTCACCTGTAACCCTGTCACCTGTAACCCTATCAACCTGTCACCCTGTCACCTGTAACCCTGTCACCTGTAACCCTGTCACCTGTCACCTGTAACCCTATCAACCTGTCACCTGTAACCCTGTCAACCTGTCACCTGTAACCCTGTCAACCTGTCACCTGTAACCCTATCAACCTGTCACCTGTAACCCTATCAACCTGTCACCTGTAACCCTGTCAACCTGTAACCCTGTCAACCTGTCACCTGTAACCCTGTCAACCTGTAACCCTGTCACCCTGTCACCTGTAACCCTGTCAACCTGTCACCTGTAACCCTGTCAACCTGTCACCTGTAACCCTGTCAACCTGTCACCTGTAACCCTGTCAACCTGTCACCTGTAACCCTATCAAACTGTCACCTGTAACCCTGTCACCTGTAACCCTATCAACCTGTCACCTGTAACCCTGTCACCTGTCACCTGTAACCATATCAACCTGTCACCTGTAACCCTATCAACCTGTCACCTGTAACCCTGTCACCCTGTAACCCTGTCACCTGTAACCCTGTCGCCTGTCACCCTGTAACCCTGTCACCTGTAACCCTGTCACCCTGTCACCTGTAGCCCTATCAACCTGTCACCTGTAACCCTGTCACCTGTAACCCTGTCACCCTGTCACCTGTAACCCTGTCACCTGTAACCCTATCACCCTGTCACCTGTAACCCTGTCACCTGTAACCCTGTCACCCTATCACCCTGTCACCTGTAACCCTGTGACCTGTAACCCTATCAACCTGTCACCTGTAACCCTGTCACCTGTAACCCTATCAACCTGTCACCCTATCACCCTGTCACCTGTAACCCTGTCACCTGTAACCCTGTCACCCTGTCACCTGTAACCCTCAACCTGTCAACCCTGTCACCTGTAACCCTGTCACCTGTAACCCTGTCACCTGTAACCCTGTCACCCTGTCACCTGTAACCCTATCAACCTGTCACCTGTAACCCTGTCACCTGTAACCCTGTCACCTGTAACCCTGTCACCTGTAACCCTATCAACCTGTCACCCTGTAACCCTGTCACCCTATCACCCTGTCACCTGTAACCCTGTCCCTGTCACTATTTAGACCCCCAACCACATAACCAGGTTGCATGTACACTGTTATTCCAGACAGAATATTTTCAAATACTCCTGCAGTGTCCAGTCCTCCAGCACACACACACACACACACATCCACTGTCTCCCCACTGACAGTTCACAGCTCAGATGTATTGTCCTTTTAGTGGAAAGCACTCTAAACAAAAGACAGTTCAAACAACTCCCCATAGTGAAACTCAATGCATTCAATATCCACAATACTGTACTGACAACATGGATGTTAACTCTGTTCTAACTGTCATGTAGACACTGTCTATATTGTCCATCAGTCCTTGGTGAGGGCATGGTCAGTGTTAACTCTGTCCTAACTGTCTATATTGTCCGTCAGTCCTTGGTGAGGGCATGGTCAGTGTTAACTCTGTCCTAACTGTCTATATTGTCCATCAGTCCTTGGTGAGGGCATGGTCAGTGTTAACTCTGTCCTAACTGTCTATATTGTCCATCAGTCCTTGGTGAGGGCATGGTCAGTGTTAACTCTGTCCTAACTGTCTATATTGTCCGTCAGTCCTTGGTGAGGGCATGGTCAGTGTTAACTCTGTCCTAACTGTCTATATTGTCCATCAGTCCTTGGTGAGGGCATGGTCAGTGTTAACTCTGTCCTAACTGTCTATATTGTCCGTCAGTCCTTGGTGAGGGCATGGTCAGTGTTAACTCTGTCCTAACTGTCTATATTGTCCGTCAGTCCTTGGTGAGGGCATGGTCAGTGTTAACTCTGTCCTAACTGTCTATATTGTCCGTCAGTCCTTGGTGAGGGCATGGTCAGTGTTAACTCTGTCCTAACTGTCTATATTGTCCATCAGTCCTTGGTGAGGGCATGGTCAGTGTTAACTCTGTCCTAACTGTCTATATTGTCCATCAGTCCTTGGTGAGGGCATGGTCAGTGTTAACTCTGTCCTAACTGTCTATATTGTCCATCAGTCCTTGGTGAGGGCATGGTCAGTGTTAACTCTGTCCTAACTGTCTATATTGTCCATCAGTCCTTGGTGAGGGCATGGTCAGTGTTAACTCTGTCCTAACTGTCTATATTGTCCGTCAGTCCTTGGTGAGGGCATGGTCAGTGTTAACTCTGTCCTAACTGTCTATATTGTCCATCAGTCCTTGGTGAGGGCATGGTCAGAGTGACCCACTATTGTCCAGTTCATGGCAGTATCTCAAATGGCACCCTATTCCCTAGGAGCCCTGGTCCAATGTAGTGCACTATATAGGGAATAGATTGTCATGGGGCTCTAGTCAAAAGTAGTGCACTATATTGGGAATGGTGCTATTTTTGGACAGCCCCTGTGTGTAAACAGTAGCATTACATACAATCTGTTTCTCCTCTCAGATATTGACGAGTGTTCCTTTGAGAGGACCTGTGACCACACCTGCGTCAACTACCCTGGCAACTTCGACTGTGTCTGTCAGGAAGGATACACTCTGTACGGCCTCACACACTGCGGAGGTGAGTATAACACAGACATGCATGGGATTGCACGCACACACACACAAACACACACACACACATACTTAGAAAGATATGGGAAAGAGATAGACAGGCAGCTAGGGAGAGGCACTGATAGAAATGAATTGATTGACACAAAGTGAGAAGCCCTGAGAGACTGACAAGGAGGAAGAGAGAGTAAGAAAGAGAGGGGAGAGAGAGAAACAGAAAGAGAAAGAGTTTTTTCATTGTGTGTGTTGGTGAGGGGTGACCGAGCACGTGCAGACGGAGCTGCCAAAAACACACTCGCACCTCAGTTCCCCTGAATAGCCCTCCGTACCTGCGTCCCTGCCTGTGTGTGCATGTGTGTGTGTTGTACCTGTTTACACACATGTCGAGCGGGGGGCATTAGGTGTGTGTGTGTTGTGATCCCACTTCACCTGGCCCTGTCTGACTGACAGCCATGTTCTTCAGAGGTAGACTAAACAGGCCACTGTCTTAAGGGCGTTTCATTAGCAGTCAACAGATACCAGTCAGTCAGATATAGAGCACGGAGAGGACATGAGCTGTCTGTCTCACACTGATGACATCACACACTCACATGTAGCACATGCTCTGTCTTGATGATGTCATTCTGAACTTTGATGATACCCAACCACGTATGTGTGCGCAGACGCAAACACACACACACACACACACACACACACACACACACACACACACACACACACACACCCTCTGACTGTATTCTATGTGGTTGTGTCTCAGACATAGATGAGTGCAGCATTAACAACGGGAGCTGTGAGCACAGCTGCGTGAACACACAGGGAGGCTATGAGTGTCTGTGTCCGCCCGGTCAGAAACTCCACTGGAACAAGAAGGACTGCACCAGTAAGCACCTAAACGTCTACTGTGTGTGTGTGTGTCTTCTATACACATAGGAGAGTGTGTGTGAGTGTGCGTGTGTGTCATCGTTTTTGTGCTGTGACGGGTCGGTGGTTGTCACGGTGACGTGACCCTCTATGTTCCTCAGAGGCGGTGAAGTGTTTGGCCGACGGGAAGCCAGCGCCGCGCGCCCAGCTCAGCTGTGACAAGAGAGGAGGGGTGGAGGTGTGCTCCCTCTCCTGTCCGTCCAACGCACTCTTCCTCGCAGGTACGTGGCTCAGTCCTACACACCCCAACACACACACACCTTACAGCAAGGAGGAATTGTTTTACTCAAAGACCAAACCTTCACTCTATCTCCCCAGCAGAATCCTAGCCTTTAACCTTGACTCTCCTCAATCTGCAATCTACACTCCCTCCTTCTCTGGTTAAACTACATTAATCCTCTACCTTCTCTGATCTGGACTGGTCTGGTGAGATTTAGTCCCATGCGCTAGTATTCAGCTGACTCTTATCGATGACCAATGCCTGTGTAGCAGCGTGTTTACTGAGCTCCAGCCACTCCGCTTTCTCTGCTGCCCTCTAGAGGCCAAGGCCAGTCCTCACGCTGCTCTCCATTCAAGCAGAGCTCCCACTTGAATGAAGGGCTCAGATTAAAGAACTAATCTATCTATCTACCTACCTACCTTTCTCAGTCACTGGCCAAAGGATCCATCAGGGGGCATTTCAGCTAAAAGTATTTCACTCAGTGAGTGATTTCGTCTGGTGTTGCCCCTAAGGCTATAAATGGCTATAAAGCTATTGGCTGTCAATGCAGGCGCCCTGGTCCTTCTGCGAATGTGCTTAACACAGACGAACATCTGTAAAACAATTACATTCTTTAATCGGGCCTGCCATATTTCTGTTGGGACTGTTTTGAGTAGACGTTTGCTCCGTTTGGTTTGGCTGCTGTAGTGTGAGACTGATGGATAGCGCTCAAACACAAAGTGAAATAATATTGCTTTTTTATCTTTCTTGAGAATGTCTTAATTTGGGGGAGATGGAAAGCTTTTCAATTCTTGTGGTTGCACTTTATTCACATCCCACTTTATGAGCTCTGAAGTCTTCATCCCTCATTTGACTATCTAGATGTGTGAGTGTGTGTGTGTGTGTGTGTGTGTGTGTGTGTGTGTGTGTGTGTGTGTGTGTGTGTGTGTGTGTGTGTGTGTGTGTGTGTGTGTGTGTGTGTGTGTGTGTGTGTGTGTGTGTGTGTGTGCGTGCGTGCGTGCGTGCGTGCGTGCGTGTGTAAGTGTGCGTGAACATTCATGAGTGAGCATAGATCTGTCATTCGGGTTCTGTAATAATTTCTCTCCATCCATAAGGGAATGTGTATGTATGCACTTGTGTGTGTGTGTGTGTGTGTGTGTGTGTGTGTGTGACTGAGGTGTGTGTGAGTGTGTTTTCTTTTATGGCAGACTTCATATGGCAGTCTCTTGTAACTCTTAAATACTAGAGAAAGTGAGGCCATAGAAAACTAATACAAGTATTTTACTCCTCCGCACTCCATCAGAACCTCAACTAGCCAAGAGAAACACACACACACACACACACACACACCCCAGGCAGTTAGCGTAGCAGGGAGATTGGGTCACACTGCTCCTCAGACGGACCCCTCTATCACTTTGACAGCAATCCCATATTTCCTCATGTCCCATGTCACCCTGTCCCTCAGTGCTGTCAGTTTAATAGCCATAAACAAGTCAGCCAGTGGCAGAAGACAGGGATACTGCAAGCAGAGCTGGTCTAAATGGATCGATCTTGGATGGACAGGGTTGTAACTGACATGTACTTGTGTGTGTCCCGCCAGACTCTGAAAACAGCTACACACTAAGCTGTGGTGTGCCGGTGCAACCTGGGAAGGCACCGCAGAAGAGGAACGCCACCACCGCCCTGCTCACCTGTGCAGGTATGCAATGCATTATGGGACATGTATTATGGGACAGAGATGTCATGCTTTGTTCAATATAAAGATATTTAACCATACCACTTCAGCTAAAACACACACATACCATGAGATCAGGGTCTCGCAGCTCGGTCATGACCTTGTAGTGTCGATGCAGTTGACATCTTTTCACTTCTCTCGTTGCCGTTGAGTTTAAATCCCTCAATTTCTTCATTCCCTCCATCGGAATCTTCACTCCCCTGCCTTTGGTGCTCGCCATATCGTCACTCCTATATTTCCTTCAGCACTCTGTAGATTCTGAACAGGGAGAGGGCCTTCGCACGGCCAGAGGAATGCACTGAGAGGGAGAGAGAGAGAAAGAGGGAGAGAGGTGGAGAGTGTGTGTGAGAGAGATAGAGATGGAGAGATATAAAGACTCACCATCTGGCTGGGGGTGTGAGTGTTAAGTGATATGAAATACGGTTACGATGATGATGGTGGTGATGATGATGATGGTGGTGATGATGATGATGACGGTGACGATGATGATGATGACGGTGACGATGATGATGGTTATGATGATGATGATCAAGACAGATAATGTGGAGTCCCAAACCACTAACAGCTCAGTCCATTCAGCGCCTCTGCTTTTCAGCAGCAAACTGGAGCCAGTGGTGTCCTGGTGAGTATGTTGTTAGTGGTTAATGGACAGAGCCACACACACAGCCCTTCATGGCCTCTCAGTGTGCTGTGTGTTTACCTGGCTCCGATCTCAATGTTCCTATCCACTCAGCGTACCCATAACCACACACACACACACACACACACTGACCCTTGCGTGTCTCCAGCACCTCGTTAAAAGGACAGCAATCCCGACCACCCAATACATGACCGACAAACAGACACAAACACACACATTCCGTCTACAAGCCTCCCTGGTGTCGGCTGGACTGCTGATCGCCGGCACGATGTGGGTTTTTGGTTTTGCCTTCATTGCCAGAGAGACAGGCAGAGCGTGATGAAGCATTTGGCTGTGTTAGTTCCTCTCTGACCTAAACTTCACCTCAACCAGGGAACACCAATAAAGGTGGCCTGGAGATGCTCTCTGAAGTGTGTGATCATATGCCATGGGCAGTGGACCATCATTAAGGGCCCGGAGTTGGTCAGGTCAGGTGATCAGGATAAAACTCCTGTCCCTAATTATGATGTTATTCATAAGATGTCAAAAGGTTATCCATTAGTGTATATCTGTGTCTTTCTCCTTGATGTAAATGAAGATACGTTACCCCCGCCCATCAAGCAGAAGGCCCGCTTCAAGGTCAAAGATGCCAAGTGTCACCTAAGACCCAGGAACAAGGAAAAACACAGAGAGATGTCCAAGCCGAGCCTGCAAGGTAAATCCTGCTACTCCTAAATGACTGTAGAAGCTGTACTGTATAACACAGGCTACTCCTAACTTAGAGTGTACAGCATCAAGTAATACAGACCGAACTAAGACTAAGAAGGTATACACGATGCAAGATACTGTAGCAGTAATATAAACCAACAGTTAGATGTGCCCTGAGCTGTGCCCTTACACCTGCCATAACTCCGAAACAAACAATACTAAACAATGCACAACAGCATCCTATCAACTTCCTCTTCTTATCTTCTTCCTCATCCTCCCCTTCTTCTCAGGGAGTCCGCTCCCATGTACTGACGACTGCCAGGTGACCTTTGTCAATCTGAAGTGTGACTCGTCCAAGAAGCGGCGGCGTGGACGCAAGTCCCCTTCCAAAGAGGTTTCCCACATCACAGCTGAGTTTGAGATGGAGATGAAGGAAGCCTCAGGTCAGTGTGACTGTGCAACCTCAGGTCAGTGTGTGTGTATGTGATTGTGTGTGTGTGTGTGTGCTGATTGCATATACGCCACATTTTAGACTCATGTAACCTATTTCTGTATGGGTGTGAGCAATGTGAGCTTTCTGTTATATCGAGTGTGTGTGCTTGTATATTCCTCTCTGCAGACTCGTGTAACGTGGACTCTGTGTATTTGTTGTGTGTGTGTGTGTACTGACTGTGTGTATTCCACTCCCCAGACTCGTGTAACGTGGAGTGTGTGAGGGAGCGTATGAAGCAGAGGTTACAGAGTGCCATGCGGACCCTGAGGAAGTCCATCAACAAGCAGCAGTTCTATATCCAGTTCTCTGGTACCGAGTACGAGGTGGCCCAGAAACCTGCACTGCACGTTGAGCAATGCAGCACCGGACAGGTCTTACGGGACGGCAAGTGTGGTGAGCATCCTGTGCAAGGCATCCTGGGATATGGAGTTGTTGTAGCTTACTGTTCCATGTGCAGGTAACTGCCAAAATAAATAAAAACACTTGGGTAAATGAGGGATACAAAGTATATTGAAAGCAGGTGCTTCTGTACAGGTTTGGTTCCTGAGCAATTCCTAAACAATTAATATCCCATAATGCTTAAGGTCATGTATAAAAATGCTGGGCAGGCCCAGTTGCCCATTATGTTTTGTCTGCCATGGCAATGCCCCCATCCACAGGGGTGTCTGAGTGGTCGCCGAATAGTTTGATGCGCATGAAAACGATGTAAACTATATTCCATGACCGTCTCAGTCACCAGATCTAATGGTGAATGTGCATAAAGGTGCCCCCATGTACTTACCACAAATACCTTTTTTGCTACGTTCGGCGTATTGTACATTACTCTCCGTTACTCCTTTTTTTTGTATCGGTATAGGCCTACACGATCCCAATTCTAGCTCCAAGACGCCGGCAATTTGAAAAACGGGAAAAGTCGATTGTGCTGATTTACTAGCACATTGAACCAGGTCGCGCGTCGTAGTTGAAGAACTCTGTAGCTAAAAACAATGACGTCGTAACTGAATTCCCCCGTCTTTATGCACCTTCATTGAACACTTAAGAGAGATTCTGGAGTGACTCCTGAGACATCGTTTTCCACCACCATCAACAAAACACCAAATTATGGAAATTCTCATGGAAGAATGGTGTCGTATCCCTCCAGTAGAGGTCCAGACACTTCTAGAATCTATGCCAAGGTACACTGAAGCTGTTCTGGTTTGTGGTGGTCCAACGCCCAACTTTATGTTGGGGTTTACTTTATTTTGGCCTATACATCACAGCTGCAGTTTGACACAGTGTGTGTAGGCTAAAGCCAACTTCCGTCTCTGTTTATGCAGTGTATGTGGGATATACCATACCACATGATATGCTAAACATGTCTCTCTCATCTCTCTTTCTCTGTGTGTACGTCTATCTCTCTCCCTGTCTCAGTGATCTGTGGTGTGGGGACGTACTATAGTGGAGACCATGATCAGTGTGTCGTGTGTCCCCCTGGTACATACCAGGACACAATGGGTCAGCTGTCCTGTGAACCCTGCCCCAGCACCGAGGGACAGGGCATCGCCGGGGCCAAGAACATCTCCCAGTGCGGAGGTGTGTGTGTGTGTGTGTGTGTGTGTGTGTGTGTGTGTGTGTGTGTGTGTGTGTGTGTGTGTGTGTGTGTGTGTGTGTGTGTGTGTGTGTGTGTGTGTGTGTGTGTGTGTGTGTGCTTGTGGCAGTCTTATGTCCGCTGTGGTTTGGCACCACCCTGTGGTTATTAAACAGTATTCCAATTCTATTGGAGACCATGGTCTGTTTCCCACTTTGTCCTCTAGATAGCAGCAAAGACCCAGGATTCCATCTATATATCAGCCCGGCTAGCTCAGTCGGTAGAGCATGAGACTCTTAATCTCAGGGTCGTGGGTTCGAGCCCCACGTTGGGCGTTGTCTTTTGATTCACAAGGGATTTCATAACCTCACCAGCGGTACTCTAGAACTGACTCCATCTCATTAAACATTGAAGTTCTACTTCCAACATTATAGGTCAGTTGAAGAGATGTACGTTATAGAGCCTTGTTTAACCTCTTCCTCTCTCCACCTCTCCCAGGCCAGTGTCCGGCTGGTCAGTATTCGTCAGATGGGTTCCGTCCCTGTAACCCCTGTCCCCTGGGCTCCTTCCAGCCGGAGCCTGGCCGTGTACTCTGCTTCTCCTGTGGAGGTGGCCTCATGACCAAGTACGAGGGCTCTGTCGCCTTCAGGGACTGTGAGGTCAAAGGTGAGAGAGAGAGAGAGAGAGAGAGAGAGAGAGAGTGTGTGTGTGTGTATTACTCTCATGTTTGTGTGTGTGTTTCTCTCCGTAGTCCACTGTGCTCCTGGACACCACTACAACTCCAGTAACCACCGCTGTATCCGCTGCCCAGCCGGTACCTACCAGTCAGAGTTTGGACAGAACTACTGCATCACCTGCCCTGGCAACACCACCACCGACTTTGACGGAGCCACCAACGTCTCTCACTGCAAGAGTAAGGCCAGTCTCCCATTAGTGCAGTGAATTATTTTAGTGTTGCACATGGTTAGAGGATCTCAAATGACAAGTTGTCTTGGTGTGACACGTGCTAAAACATTTCAGTTCCCAGCATTGGGGAACATTCTGGCGCCCCCTGCATTCTCCATGTCTGTAGGCACATCACTGTTCATGGCAAACTGTTCACACAAGAGAATTTTGCAGGTTTAAAGCTTATATTTCCTGCACTTCTACTCATTATGTCATGGGGTTCAAAGAAAATGTTTCAGTTTTGAAGCAAATTTTCTTGCAATCCTATACATTTTGCCATGTCTAATGTGTATTCATGTGATGTTTGAGTGACAAAAAAATGACAACAATATCTGTGGACTAAAAAACCTAAATATAAAGACAGTAGCTGACATGGGCTAGTTGATCTGGACATTTCTGACAAGTTATAAATAGCTCTCTGAGGTATGTAATGACTGACATGACAAGAGGAACTGATGATGCACTAACCAATTTAGACATGTCACCTTGTGCATTCTACTATTACAAAAAAAAAAAAAAGAACCACTGCTCTAAGCTATAAACATGTTCCTTGCTGCTAAATTAGTTCAATTCAAAGTCATTGTCTCCAGTGCTTCCTGACTCATCCAAGTCTCTTCTCCCTGTCTTAGACCAGGTGTGTGGTGGTGAGCTGGGGGACTTTACAGGCTTTATTGAGTCTCCTAACTACCCCGGGGACTACCCGTCCAATGTAGACTGTATCTGGACCATCAACCCCCCTCACAAGAGACGCATCCTCATTGTGGTGCCTGAGATCTTCCTCCCCATCGAAGACGAGTGTGGAGATGTGCTCGTCATGAGGAAGAGTGGTACGCACAACCAGGAAATCATTACTGTGCCAGCCAAACAGACAGCATGATATTTAATTTCATCAGCTAGCCAGGCAATTAGATTGTTACATTATTGTAGTTAGTCTATCATGCTATCTTAAGTATTATTTCAACTCTTGGTTGGTCCATCTGTCTGTCAATTAAATGTAGCCCCTCCCTCTTCATCCCTTAGCCCTGCCCACCTCCATCACCACCTATGAGACGTGTCAGACGTACGAGCGGCCAATCGCCTTCACCTCCCGCTCCCGCAAGCTCTGGATCCAGTTCAAGTCCAATGAGGGCAACAGTGGCAAGGGCTTCCAAGTCCCTTATGTCACCTACGATGGTCAGTCTGCTGTAACTTCTACACTTCTAAGCTGCTCAGACTCCCTAACATTCAACAGTGCCTTATTAAGTCAACTATAATGTACAGCGTGACACGATGTGTTTGATGGTGGAATCTTAATAAACTTTTTGTGTCAGCTAAGTAATGTAACCCTGTGTTTCTTCCTGTCTGTTGTTTTGAAGAGGACTACCAGCAGCTGATAGAGGACATTGTCCGGGATGGCAGACTCTACGCATCAGAGAATCACCAAGAGATACTGAAAGTAAGCAACTCTTCATTATGTCCCATTACTGTGTATTATATATTGTAATTAATAAATAATACTATACAGTGTATAGTATATTATCTTCACTGATAACTCCCCCTCTCTGTCTCTCCCTCCCTCCCCCTCTCCTCCCTGCAGGATAAAAAACTGATCAAAGCCCTGTTTGATGTTCTGGCTCACCCCCAGAACTACTTCAGGTACACTGCACAGGAGTCCAAAGACATGTTCCCCCGCTCATTCATCAAACTGCTGCGCTCCAAAGTCACACGGTTCCTACGGCCGTACAAATAAGCTGCTACGCCCCCTGTCTGTTACCCAGACGCTTACCCTACTCCCCCTTTCCATCATCTACTCCTCCCGACCCTTCACCTACATCCTTACCCTGTCAACATCCCCATGTGTCTTCTAATCCCTACGTCTATAACCCTACATCTCTCCTACACCACCGTCCGCCAATCTATCCCTCTCTTCTACACCCTCTACTCTGAAACACTTCTCTTACACCCCCAACCCTACCCAGAGTTCCTCCTGAATCGCAATCCCAGCATTCTCTGCACAGGAACAGAGAACCGTCTCTCCCTCTTTTGTCTTTTTTTCCCCTGCAGTCCTCGTTTTAACTTTCCAGCTTTTCCCCTGTACTTCTGTTTTGGTTTGTTTTTGTGTTGTTGTTGTTGTTTTGGTTATATTTATATGTGTTAGAACTTGCAGAAGCCCACAACATGGATGTTTGATATATATGTACGTACAGACATGTTGGCTACAAGTAAAATGTATGTGTAACTATGTACGTATGTATATTTGTGTTTGTGTGAACATACGTATGTGCACGTAGATGTGCACGCAGATGGTATGCGAGAGTGATGTCACACGCAGGTACATAGATGTATCTTTATTTTGTTATTTTAAAAGGCCCCTGGCGTGCACAAAAAAAAATATTGGTGCACTTATATCATATTCTGCATCAACATGGGAAATAAAGACATTTCTGATTTCGGCATCCCAGACAATTCCACCTCGAACTGAGTACAGTGAACGGATAAGTTTGATTTTCCAAAAAGTCACTTTTCTTTAAAGATATATAACAAGATGAAAAAACTACCTGCAAGTAACAGTCGTTGCTATAGAGAGTAATGTATGTGATGTAACTAATATTTGGAACTTTAATTGCACTTGAATTTTATATTGTGAACTGTAGAAAAAAAATCTAAGTTACATTTTTCCTTATGTTTTGTGTTGTATAGAAATGTATTACCTTGGTTGTAGCAAAGAGAGAGACAAAAATATGTCCCATTTTGTTCTCACCACAAAAACCCCCAGCGTTCAATTGTTAAGACAGACACCATCAAATCCACCCATTTGGCCTGAAAAGCAGTATTGCCAGTAAGTAATAATTTAAAGGGAAATGTCCTTAACGACCCGCTACTATTTTAGTTGTGGGTGTGCTCCCATCTCCTAATGCCTCATCCCTTTAAGACTCTCCTGACTAGCTGCCAGAGAAAAGGGGTGTTTTGTGTAAAGCTTCTTATATGATGGCACTAAGTGCACACTCAAAACCACCTGCTTTTTACGAGTGTCCACTCTCAATCTGTCCTATTTGGACTTCTCCCAGTTTCTGTAAGTCGTCAACCTAGACTGTTGATTTAATATCTATAACACATCTGTTAGTTTGTTTATATTTCTGCACAATGCAAGTGGAGAAAATATGTATTGTATGATGACGAGACTGTTGATTTGGAGGTGAATGTAGTAGCAGAGAGACAGAGGTCTGTTTGAAAGTATTGTGATGTCTATGAGAGTATCTGTATGTACATAGCACTTGCAACTGTAACCATAACCCAGAAAGCGCCCCAACTGACCTCAACTAGTCAAATGTTCTGACAAAATACACTTTCATTGTTCTCCCCCTTGTAGCACTCTCCCAGCAGAGTCCGTTTAAGCAATAAGGCCCTGAACTGTGGTATATTGGCAATATACCACAAACCCCTGAGGTGCCTTATTGCTATTATAAACTGGTTACCAACGTAATTACAGCAGTACAACAACAAAAAATCTGTCATACCCGTGGCATATGGTCTGATAAACCACGGCTGTCAGCCAATCACCATTCAGGGCTCGAACCACCCAGTTTATAATTGCCTATACAGCACATCTATTACAGACCTATTAAACTGCTAATACACCGCTACTACACGGTTATAAACAACTTAAATTATTTGTGCTGGACACAAGGATGATAAGCATAATTATATGGCCTGTATCTTCTAACCTATAGGCCATACTGAAGGCCACTGATATGGGATCAGAAATAGTAATTCATTCATAAAGTCTGCTTTGTGCCCTAGCACTGATCCAGGACCTGTTTATTCCAGTCTAATCGTAACCCCCACTGTTGTGTGTAGAGTTGTGTCAGAAAATTTTACTAGTCGTCAAATCAAAGCTCATTGGAGGAGGTGGTCCGGGGGAGGGACCTTGCAAACTCTCCTCCAATGAGCTTTGAGTGGAATTGAGCTAACAAGGGCGGAGGAAGCATGGATATGACAGCTAATGTTTTCAGATACAACCAAGGTGTTTGTCCACTCAGTCCACTCAAAATGGTTGTCGCCTGCAGAGGTGTAGCTAATGTTGGTACAGTGCACCCACTTTCTGTTGAGGGATGTTTTGGGCGTTTAGTGTGTTTGATGATGATGATGATGATGAAAATCGGTATGAAATGCAAATTTTTTTATGATTGACTTTTCCTGAGAATGTATTCTATTGTGTGTGTGTGTGTGTGTGTGTGTGTGTGTGTGTGTGTGTGTGTGTGTGTGTGTGTGTGTGTGTGTGTGTGTGTGTGTGTGTGTGAGAGACAGTGTGAGACAGTGTGATATAGAAAGAGTGCATGTTCTGTGTATGTGTGTGAGAGAGTGAGACAGCGTGCCTCAGTGTGTGAGTAGCTTGTGAGATCGAGGTGGAGAAAGAGAGATATTGTATGTAGGTACTTTAGTCCATTTTATAGAGGGATAATTTCAACGTTTGTGTTAGTCGGTTGTACCCAAAGAGAGAAACTGTATCACAGTGTTTTGCCATTGTTTGGTCCATGAAAATCCAGTAAAGAACAAATTCAAATAAACAGTAGCAGAAAAACAACTCCACCATGCTCTGTGATCTTCCCTTGCTACACTTTACTTTGCACTTTTCCATATTATCTAGCATCTTTTGTCTCCATGGGTGACTGCAGGGCACCTTACACACACTGAAATATGTTTCCTGAAAATGTAGCTGGCTGAATTCACATCACAGCCAAGTTAGCATTGTTGTTTCTTACAGTAGCTGCAGCATTAAATGAGTCTGACAGCCAAATCTGGTGATTTCTTTTGAACTTTACAGGACGTTATCAACGCTGAGAATCTCCAGGCAAATGAGAGAGTGGCAAATGTGTAGATAAGGCCTTATCTTCATGCCTCTCTTATTTTCTTACAATATTTCTCTTTCGGCACCGGCATCCATTTTTAAAGTTCATTGTGTATTAATTAATTAATTAAGTCAGAGTTTAGATTGAGGACATCTAGTTTGTTTTTCATTGACTTTAGCTTCTTATTTTAAATTATGTTTTCAAGAGTAGTTGAGTTTAGTAATAGGCCCAAGTCTCCAATGACAACAAATGTTTAACCAGGCAGTGGCGCATTTACACAAATTATAAAGACATCGGCTATGAATAAGAATGTGTTTTTATAGTATTTTTTTGCAACTGTATTCTGTTGAAAATAATAAAACGTTCCCCTGAAGCCAAGGTCAGTTGGGTTGCAGACATCCATCATGTCATCTTGCATTATTCCAGAACCAGCACACCCGATTCAAATAGCCTAATGATTAGTTGACCAACTTGACTCAAGTGTACTTGTACTACAATACATAAAAGTCAGTGGAACTGGCTTGGGGTAAACTAATCCAGAAGAGGTTTGAGAAACAGGGCTATGGTAAGGATGAAACTAGGCCAGATGTGAAAATATAAAGTAAAATGTATGTCATTTATCACCACATCGATGGTTCTACATTGGTCTTAAAGAAATGCAGTTTAATTCTGCATCTGTGGTAGATGAAATGATAGAAAAAACAGAAACGAATCTCTGATATTGTACAGCTCAAACTGTCTGTCAGACATGAATTGATTCGTGCTCAGACCTCCCCTTCGCACATTGAGCTGTTCATCCAACAGAAGGCTCCAGAACATATCAGGGAGAGGCGGGAAGACACAGAGCTCGAGCACATTCAGCACAAGAGGCGGGAGATTAAGTGTTTCCGCGAGAGCCAAAGCGCAAACCTGAGCACCACGCGCTGCACTTTCAAACCGACCTGCGCTGCTCGCTAGCTGCTCCCCCCTCCGCCGTCCGCTCCTCTATCAGACCCACGGGACTTCACTGGTTCATCCCTAACCGGACAGGCTCAGCTCATCCGACCGGGAGACCGGGCGAAGCCAGGTAGGTTTGGTTCGGCGGTGTCTGCTTGGGTGCAAATTGGTGTTGCCAATGTTTTGTGTCGCAGGCTACAGGCTTAGTAGGATGACAATCCGAAACACATTTTGGATTTCAATTCTATTCTAATGTGTATTTTTTTTCTGTCGGAAATGTGTTTTACTTCACGTAGCCTAATGTCTAGTATATCTAGTCCAAGATGTGGATCACTCTCTTCTCTGTGTTAGGTTGTCCACCAGAATGCTTTCATGATGTACAGTGAATTCAAAAAGTATTCACACCTCTTGACTTTTTACACATGTTGTTTCAGCCTGAGTTTAAAATGGATTAAATATATATTTTGGGGGGGAGCACTGGTCTACACACAATACCCCATAATGTCAACGTGGAATTATGTTTTTCGACATTTTTACAAATTAATAAAAATGAAAAGCTGAAAATATCTTGAGTCAATAAGTATTCAACACCTTTCTTATGACAAGCCTAAATAAGTTCAGGGGTAAATGTCCTTAACAAGTCACATAATAAGTTGCATGGACTCACTCTGTGTGTTTAACATTATTGTTGAATGACTACCTCATCTCTGTATCCCACACATACAACTATCTGTAAGGTCCCTCAGTCGATCAGTGAATTTCAAACACTGATTCAACCACAAAGACCAGGAAGGTTTTCCAATGCCTCTCAAAGATGAGCACCTATTGGTAGATGGGTAAAAAAAACAAAAAACATTGAATATACTTTTGAGAATGGTAAAGTTATTAATTACTCTTTGGATGGTGTATCAATACACCCAGTCACTACAAATATATGTACATCCTTCCTAACAAACTCCGTTGCCGGAGAGGAAGGAAACTGCTCCGGGATTTCTACCCATGAGGCCAATGGGGACTTTAAAACAGTTACAGAGTTGAATGGCTGTGATAGGAGAAAACTGAGGATGGCGCAACAACATTGTAGTTACTCCACAATACTATCCTAATTGACAGTGTGAAAAGACAGACGCCTGTACAGAATAAACATATTCCAAAACATGCATCGTGTTTGGAACATGGCAATACTGAAAAAATGTGGCAAAGTAATTCACTTTTTGTCCGGAATACAAAGTGTTATGTTTGGGGCAAATCCAATACAACACATTACTGAGTACCACTCTCCATATTTTCAAGCATAGTGGTGGCTACATCATGTTATGGGTATGATTGTATTTGTTTAGGACAGGAGTTTTTCAGGATAAAAAAATAAACGTAATGGAGCTTACCAAGAGTACAGTGAATGTTCCTGAGTGGCCGAGTTACAGTTTTGACTTAAATCTACTTGAAAATCTATGGCATGACCTGAAAATGGTTGTCTAGCAATGATCAACAACCATTTTGAAAAGAATAACTGGCAAATGTAGCACAATCCAGGTGGGAAAAGCCCAGAAAGACTCACAGCTGTAATCTGTGAGTGTTGTGTTGTCTCGCTTGTTGTGATATGTGTTTTGTCCTATATTTATATTGTATTTATATATTAATCCCAGGCCCACGTCCCCGCAGGAGGCCTTTTGGATTTTGGTAGGCCGTCATTGTAAATAAGAATTTGTTCTTAACTGACTTGTTTAGTTAAATAAAGGTTAAATTTAAAAAATTAAATAATTGCTGCCAAAGGGGCTTCTACAAAGTATTCACTCAGGGGTGTGAATACTTATGTAAATGTGATATTTCTGTATTTCATTTTCAATAAATTTGGAAACATTTCTAAAAACATGTTTTCACTTTGTGATTATGGGGTATTTGAATTAAGGCAGTAACACAACAAATTGTGGAATAAGTCAAGGGTATATGAATAATTTCTGAAGGCAATGTAAAACATTTCTCTGTGTTTGATGCTAGATCCAAATAGCAGAACCACCATGCCCAAATCCCCCGATGACAACGGAACCGAGTCTTAGTACCAATGCACCCTTCTGCTCTCATTCACTCAGCTACATATCCTATATCTATCTGGTCAATGTCATAAAGAACCATGAAATGCTGCATAGTCTATATCTATCTGGTCAATGTCACGATCAAATTTCAGAACAGATTTGCCAACAACCCCTCAAGTGGTTGGTGAGAGTTTATTTGGGGTCCTAAATACAACTAATACCAAAAAAGCAATGTCTTACATATATAGTTTTCATTTGAACAATTTACAATATTATTAACATTAAGAAAGACAAAGACAACTATTTAATCTCCATGCTTTTGTGTTTTGTTGACTATGCTCTACTAAACTACACAAAATAGCCTTCTGAAGTAGGCTAACACCCAAGAATAAAGGCTTGACATTATATCTGATTTGATTGATTTGTTTGCAATTTAGTTTAGTAAGATTTAGTCAGATAACTGGACAAAATTAAAATTAATGACAATTATTGTGAAAACAAGAAACCAAACCTTCATATTAAATGTCTCAATTAGAGAGACAAATCAACTGCTTGTTTATGCGAGATTGCTTGGAAGTGGCTCTTGATTGTCTTATTAATCAGATGTGAATTACTTTGTCAAATTTAGATTTTGTAATGTTTGTTCTATTCATTTGACAGAGTGGTTCTCATATAATGGCTGTGTCCCTCTATCACTATGCTAGCATGGGACAGGTGTGAATGCTGCCAATGCTTTGTCAAATTCAAATTGAGCCAGACGTGCACACTCAGTGCTGTATGCTATAGCCTTGTAGGCATCAGTCATAACCTGTCAACAGGACTTGTAGCCTACACACACATATATATACATACACATACACAGTCCATTTTTACACAGCATAAAGAATCTAACCAACATACATGACTAATGGTGTGTGTCCGTACCAGGGCGTGGAATAGCCTACGAGTGAAACGAAGGAACATTGTCGCACAATTTTATGGGACTGCTTCTCACAGTCGTTAAATCTGAGTGTCTGTCATCTGTGCCAAAGAAGAGAGTGCATCAATCAATTCCACCTCACGCCTATTCATTTATCAAACCGTCCCTCTTCACCATGTTCTCTGCTACATCTTTCTTCATCATTCTTCCTGTAGACAAGGTCCTGTTCATGTTAATACGGCCCGTTCCCTTTGTTCCTAGTGCCAGTGTAATCCTCTTCTATTCTCACTGTGTACCATGCTCTCAGCATCTGCCAATGCACCCTTCTGCTCTCATTCACTCAGTGTGAGGACTTCTGGCACTGCCACACACACACACACACACACACACACACACACACACACACACACACACACACACACACACATATATACATGCATGGACACACACAAGAGTATGCCTGTGTGAGTCATGGTGTTAAGTGTGTGTAATTATGAAATGGTGTGTGGCCGTTTTCACATGAATGAGGTGGCACACTGACATAGCAGCACAATCCAGGATAAATCCAGCTCCCCCACTCATCCCCAAATGATCACCCTCCTTCCTCCTTACATCCCTCCCTCACCATCTCACCATCTTTCAGGATCCGTATGAAATCCGACTAGAATCCCAGAAGCAGAGCTGTAATTTAAAGGCAGTAGTAAATGTGATATCTGCTTGACAGTGTAAAAGCCGTAGATGCTCTTAGGGGTTGGGTTATGTTGCTTTGGTGGATAGTGTTTTATTTACTGTCTTAACTGCGCATTCCAGATTGGCGTTGTATTCCCACTCAGTGGTTCTGTTCTCTGTGTGTGCAGGAGTAGGGGGACACTGAGGTGGAGGGGGGACATGCTTGCTCAGCAACCCAGCAGAGTTTCTCCGAGGTGGGCCAAGCTGTGACAGAGGGCCTCTCTGGTGAGCCAACCCGCAACCCTGACCGCTCCAGCAGGCCTCACTCCCAGTCCTAACTACTGTGTGTGCCAGGACCAGGCCACCTCCAGCCCAGGCCAGACCACGTCTACCCCAGGCCAGCCCAGAGTGGGTCAGCCCCAGCCCAACCCACCTCTTCCCCAGCCCAGTAGCGGCCCAGGCCCAGGCTCCAGAAGCATGGCCTTCACCCTGTCAGAGATCATGGCTGCACGGCGGCAGCAGCAGTCCCAGGCCCAGCGGGCGGCAGGCAGGGTGGCCGTGGAGGTGGATGAATACAGCACCAACCCCACCCAGGCCTTCACCTTCTACAACATCAACCAGGGACGCTTCCAGCCCCCGCACGTACACATGTAAGTAGAACACATGCATGCAGGCAGGCAGGCAGGCAGACGCACACCCCAGCAGATATACATGTACATACACATAAGCTGGCATACAGATACACACTACATATGTTCAGACACCTGGTCTCTGTCTATCTCCATTCCCAAGCCCTCCTCTATTCCTGTCTCTCCGCTTTCTCCCTCTTTCTTTTTCTTTAAGACCCATCCTCTCTGCATGCTGTTATTTGCTCTCTCATTCCATTTCTCTCTGTCTCTCTGTCCTTCTTTCGGTCTCTGTGTGATGGTGGAGTGTTGAGGGCTTGCTGTGTACCTGGAGGAGAGCTCACTAAAGTGGGCCACTGTTATTCACCAGCTCACTTCTCCCTCTGGAGACTTTCTGGGGCTGCTGCACACTCACGGAAACTCCCACAGGACTCCTCTCTCTATCTGTGCTTTTCTTTCTTTTTTCTACCATTCCTTCGCCTTTGTTGTGGCTGACCTCTCACAGTTTTTTTCCCTCTTTTAATTTCTCTCTTTTTCTCTCTCTCTCTTTTTTAACTTTCTATAAGGGATGGTGATGGATACGGATCCAGACTACATTAACACCGCAACTCTGCTTCTTCATTTTGAGACTTCCCATTGTTTATCTTTCCCATGGTCTTTCTCACGCTTTTCTTTCTCTCTCTCTCTCTCTCTCTCTCTCTCTCTCTCTCTCTCTCTCTCTCTCTCTCCTTCGTTCTCTCCTCTCTCTACTTTAGGGTGGACCCCCTGCCCCATGACACTCCCAAGCCGCCAGGTTACACCCGTTTTGTGTGTATCTCAGACACCCACTCCCGTACGGACGCCATTCAGATGCCTTACGGTGACGTGTTCATCCATGCTGGAGACTTCACAGAGCTGGGCTTGCCCTCTGAGGTCAAGAAGTTCAACGATTGGCTAGGTAAGACTGACCAATCACATTAAGCAACATCACACCACGTCAAAGTTTAGTACTAGAGATGTTTGTTTTTTAAAATGGTGCACAATTTATTTTCAAATGTGATAGATCTTATTTGAATTATTTTTCTTCCTTTTTTATTGCTGTTGTAGTGAAATGAGAAATGAGAAAATGAGAGCCAGTTCTCAAGAGTTTAAGTGTTTTTAGCTTACTCAAAATCCAGTGCCACCAGTGAAAATATTTCTATGTATTACGCACAAATTAAATTAGAAAATGTGTTTTTCACTCAACGTCAAAAAAAACATGTCATGGATGGAGGGATACCTGATGAAAAAGAGATAAAAAGATGAAACAGAGAAGAAACTGCCCACTCTGTTCATGTTCAGTACTTAGAGCAGTGACATTATAGTTGGCACACGTTACTGTCTTCATAAAACATGAACCCAACGTTAACTCTAAGTGATCTTGTAAGAACCAGAACATTGCAACTCTTAGCCGTGTGCCGCCCCAGCCAGCGTGCTGCAGTGATTCCTATTTCCAGCGCCTGTCTTTTTGCGATGGGAGGAGAGGGGGTGGAGAGCAGAGGGATAAGGATGAAGCTCGAGGGGGGAAGAAGGGGGAGACGGGATGGCAGCTCAGCCCCCCCAAGGCTAGTCGACGGGGAGTGCGAGCTGAAAACCTGCTCGCCCCACGCCTCGACTGGCGGGAGAGACTGCTAGGAAGATAAAACCCGCCAAACGCGCCCGGTGTGCCTTATGAAGTTTCTCTCTTTCTCCTTTTCCTGTAGCTGTCTTTCTCTCCCGCTCGTTCATATAAATATTTATAATCTGTATTCTTCTCCTGTTCCATTCTCTATCTCTTTTTCTCTATCTGTCTCTGTCTCGCTCTCGCTCGCTCGCTCGCTCGCTCTCTCTCGCTCTCTCTGGATGAATGTATAGCTCATGCTGCTTTGTGTCTGCAGTCTGGCTCCAGTGAGAGCTCAGCATTGGCCTCAGCATTAGGCTTTCATTCTACCTGATGAACCTCGGTACAAAAACACACTGCAGGGAAACACTGTCATATTGCCTGGTGAACACACTCATTCCAACCGTCCTTTCTTTCCTCTCTTCCTTTGTCTGAAAGTCTGTCTTCTCTTTCTTTCTTTCTTTACTTCTGTCTTTTCTTTTGTCTGGTTCCCTCCCTTTTTCTTCTATCCCTTCCTCTATCTCTCCCTCCCTTTATGAAGATATGGGTCTCTTTTTTCTCTCTCTCCTCTTGGCATCGTGGCAGCTCCCTCCCTTCTCTCAGTATTTTTAGCAGGAAGGCTCCTCCCGGTTCTTCTGGCAGGGGCTCAAGGCTTTGTCAGAGCTGGTGCACACTGCAGGAGAGGAGAAGAAGGGGGGGGGGGAGGTAGAGTTGAACTTCATCCCATGGAAGGTCTATCTTTAGCTGGTTATCCTCAGCTTTGGTCCCTTGAGACCCAAAAGACAGAGGTCTTGTTGTTTTAGTGAAAATTATTTTTGTGGATTCTAAGAAAGACCTGGTTTGGTGGTAGGGCATGTAATCGTAATTTGTTAGGCATGGTGTCAGATTAACTGGAAAAGGAGATGGGATGAAGAGATGCTGAGAGGAGAGAAAGGGGAGAGAGAATAGGTAGAAGGCGAGAGGTAGACACAGAGAGGATATACAGCACCACTTCAGTCCAATTCTTTCCAATAACGCTCTCTTTGATCAGCTTTCAATGCTTCTAACACAGAGTACACACACACACTGATGCTGCTAAGACTTCACAGCCCAGTATGAATCAATACAGGTTAGAAAAATTACACAGAAGACGCAAACCATATGATGAACCTGTACTATGCATTAAGTCATGGGTGACGTTGCGGTGCATGTGTGCATAATGTTCCTGCGTGTGGATATGAGAAAGAAGGTTCTGCTTTAGATTCCAGTGGTGTCTTCATTCATCGCGTGATGGTGAAGGGTCGCTGAGCGGGGCCTGTATCCAGTAGTAGATGTTCTCTGTGCTGCCGCCCGCTCTCCATCGCTGGTTAAATATGGATCTCATTGTGCTTCTGGGTCCAACAGGGGTCAAGAGTGGAGTTGCTTTCATTCTTAACTTGCTGCTCTATTCTCCTCTTTTCTCTCTCACTTCTCTTTATTCCCCTGTCCATTCCTTTCTTTCCTTCTCTTTTGCTCTTTAACTCTTATTTCCCTTGTTTCTATCTCTACCTTGGTCTTTTACTCTGTATTTGCACATCTTCCCATATCTCTGTCTCCCTCTGTCTCTCTCTCTTGTTTCTCTCTGTCTCTCTCTCTGTGTCTCTCTGTGTCTCTCTGTGTGTCTCTCTGTGTCTCTCTCTCTGTCTCTCTCTGTGTCTCTCTGTCTCTCTCTGTCTCTCTCTGTGTCTCTCTCTGTGTCTCTGTCTCTCCCACTCTCTCTCTGTCTCTCTCTGTGTCTGTCTCTCTGTGTCTCTCTGTCTCTGTCTCTCTCTGTTTCTCTCTGTCTCTCTCTGTGTCTGTGTGTCTCTCTGTATGTCTGTGTCTCTGTGTGTACGTCTGTGTGTCTGTCTGTGTCTCTCTGTCTCTCTCTGTGTCTCTGTGTGTGTCTGTCTCTTTGTGTCTGTCTGTGTGTCTCTCTGTGTCTCTGGGTATCTCTGTGTTTCTGTGTCTCTCTCTGTCTCTGTGCGTCTCTGTGTGTTTCTCTGTGTGTCTGTGTCTCTGTGTATGTCTGTCTGTCTGTCTGACTCTGTGTCTCTCTGTGTCTGTCTGTGTGTCTCTGTCTGTGTGTCTCTCTCTCTCTGTGTCTCTCTCTGTGTCTCTGGGTATCTCTCTCTGTGTCTTTGTCTGTCTCTGGGTGTCTCTCTGTGTGTCTCTGTGACTCTCTGTGTCCCTGTGTCTTTCTCTCTGTGTCTCTGGGTCTCTCTCTGTGTGTCTCTCTGGGTGTCTCTCTGTGTCTGTCTGTGTGTGTCTGTCTGTGTGTCTCTGTCTCTCTGTGTCTCTCTCTGTGTCTCTGGGTATCTCTCTCTGTGTCTTTGTCTGTCTCTGGGTGTCTCTCTGTGTGTCTCTGTGACTCTCTCTGTGTCCCTGTGTCTTTCTTTCTGTGTCTCTGGGTCTCTCTCTGTGTGTCTCTCTGGGTGTCTCTCTGTGTCTCTTTCTGTGTCTCTCTCTGTGTCTCTGGGTGTCTCTCTCTGGGTTGTAGAGTTCAGAGACTCCTGTGTCTATGGCACTGCTCTTTATTTAGCACCTGTTCCCCTCTGCTCCCCTTTTCTCCTGAATAATAGATGGCTGACTCCTATGATGTGATTGCCATGTAGGCACTCTGTGTCCACTTCATGACCCCTCCCCAACCCTCTCCTTAGCTCAGTAATAGAAAATACAATCATAAACATTTCATGAGTGCTGTCTTTCTCTTCACAGGCTTCTCTCTCTCTCTCTCTCTCAACTTGATCCATCAGTGGGGAGGAGGAGACAGTGCAGCACTTGTTGTTTCTATGTCCAGGGGGGCTGGTGTACCTTGGAGGGGACCTACATTTAGTGTAGTCAACAGTTGGAGGGACTGTCTAGGTAATTACTTGTTGGGGCAGGTGAAAGTGGCAGTGTGGAATGCCAGGGAGCATCAGATGCAGGGGGTGAGGTGTACGGAGCTCAGAGCTATGTTGCGGGTGCTGACACTGGCGCATGCCTACGGTAAATTTGGGGAGTTTGCAGAGGTGTGGATGATGAGGGGGGCTTGGTTCTATCTTTTTAGATCGGTTACAATTAAGTAAAGTTTATATTTTTAATGATCTTGGAAACTATATTCATCTTAAGATACACTATATATACAAGCATGTAGACACCCCTTCAAATGAGTGGATTTGGCTATTTCATCCACATCCATTGCTGACAGGTGTATAAAATCGAGCATGCAGCCATGCAATCTCCATAGACAAACATTGGCAGTAGAATGGCCCATACTGAAGAGCTTAGTGACATTCAATGTGGCACCGTCATAGGATGCCACCTTTCCAACAAGAGAGCTTCATAAAATGGGTTTCCATGGCTGAGCAGCCGCACACAAGCCTAAGATCACCATGGGCAACGCCAAGTGTCAACTGGAGTGGTGTAAAGTTTGCCACCATTGGACTCTGGAGCAGTGAAAACACATTTGCTGGAGTGATGAATCACGCTTCACCATTTGGCAGTTCAACGGACAAATCTGGGTTTGGCGGATGCCAGGATAACTCTACCTGCCACAATGCATAGTGCTAACTGTAAAGTTTGGTGGGGCAGTGATAATGGTCTGGGGCTGTTTTTCATGGTTCATGCTAGGCTTCTTAGTTCCAGTGAAGGGAAATGTTAACGCTACAGTTACATTCTGGACGATTCTGTGCTTCCAACTTTGTAGCAGGCCCTTTCCTGTTTCAGCATGACAATTCCCCATGCACAAAGTGAGGTCCATACAGAAATAGTTTGTCGAGATTGGTGTGTAAGAACTTGACTGGCCTGCACAGAGCCCTGACCTCAACACCATCGAACACCTTTGGGATGAATTAGAATGCCGACTGCAAGCCAGGCATAATCGCCCAACATCAGTGCCCGACCTCACTAAGCAATGTTCCAACATCTAGTGAAAAGCCTTCCCAGAAGAGTGGAGGCTGTTATAGCAGCAAAGGGGGGACCAACTCTATATTAATGCCCATGATTTTGGAATGAGATGTTCAATGACCAGGTGTCCACATACATTTGGTCTTGTGGTGTAGCTAGGTTGGATAACCACATATCTCAGTCACAGTTAGTATATTTTTCTTCAATGAAGTAGCTATCAGCAAGGTCGGCGCTAGTAAGATAAATAAAGTCACTTTTGAGTTCAGTGTAATGCGTGCCTAGTGGGGGTATCTCTGTTTCTGGCTGTATTCTGACTCATCACCCTTTTCACTGGACGAATATTGATGTGACATTGTGTGACAAAGAACAGGACAGGCTGCTATTTTGATGCTGTGTCTTCTGTATGTGCTGGGCTTGGTATGGAAGTGGAACAGCAAGAGAGAAAGACTGAAACAAGAGATGAAGAGAGAGAGTGAGAGGAACGACAGAGACCACCTACTAGACCGGGGATGGTGTTACCGTCTTTGTCGGATTTGCGTTTAGGTGGCGGGTGCAAATGAAATGTGTGTGTGTGTGATTACTGGGATGTTCTGTGTGAGGGCAGAGTGTGTGTTTTGGATGCATTGCTTGCTTAATCGCTTGTGTTTTTGTGTGTTTGTGTGTGTTTTTTCGATTGTGTATGTGCCAGTGCGGTGTGTGGGTGGTGTTTAAACAGGAGAGTGTATTTGCCTCATGGCTTCATGTTCAGGTGGGAGGGATTAGACACACACACACACACACACACACACACACACACACACACACACACACACACACACACACACTGAATGGGCGTTGTAATGCTAAACCAGGTTGAGTCTCAACATGTCTTTTTTCTTATAAACAGTAGTTATTGCTTCTGTAGACAGACCAATGAAACTAGGCTGTTATGGCATAGAATGACTTGATTGAATGTGCAGGAGACATTATTAGTAAGTACTGGTAGATACACACTGTTATGTCGATGGGCAGCTAGAACAAGTTGGACTTACAGACAAATACGTGTACACACACACACCAACACACACACACAGACACACACACACACAAAGGGCAGTAATCCCCCTCGACATGCCATGGATTTGGTCAAAACAGGGATTTTCTTCTTCAAAGGGCAAGGACCACCCATCGGAACACCAGAACAATGGTGGCTGGAGCGCCGGAAGCTTCACACACAGACACACAGACTAACCGCCCTCCTCGGCTTCTAGGATATTGAGGATTTGGGGGTTATTGTAAAGGCCAGTATAGAGCACATTCCACTGTATCTAGTCAAGCACAGGTCCCTTCAGACAGCAGATCACTCCCCTTAACTAACCCTGTTAGCACTGGGTCTGTATTAAACCACACACACACACACACTGGACAGTGACGGAGGAAATGAGAGGGATAAAGGGAGGCTGAGGGATAGAGAGAGGGAGGGAGGGAGGGATGGAGAGAAAGAGAGAGATGGAGAGGGAGGGAGGGAGGGATGGAGAGGGAGGGAGGGTGCCTCTGCAGTGTGTCTTGGGAGGAGAATGTAGTGCAGGGCTGCTTAGACAAGCTTTAGACTTATAAGTGTTGTGCATGTTTTCGGGTGTGTTTTACTGTGTGTGTGTGTACATGTGTTTTTATTTGATTACTTCTTTTGAACTGAAACACAGAGAAGGCTGGCTGCTTTGTGCGGGTGATTCACAGGGAAATTTAAACTATTTGTTGCTTGAAAGCGGCTTTTGAAATCTAAGACAAAAGTTGGGAAAATATGGTTGCTAACAGCAGCAGACAGTGCTCCGCTGCCTGCATATTTGGATTAGTCTCTCTCTACCTCTTTCTTTCTCTCTCTCACTCTCTGTCGTCTCTCTCTTACCTTCCTTTCTCTTTTCCAAAAGCATCGCATTCATCTTTCTTCATGTAGTTTTGTGTTTGAGTGAGTTAATGTGCCCAACGTGTGTGCTTTGTGGATGTGGGAGAGTGATTGTATTGTGGAACGGTGATTTGAGCGTTGATACATTGTTCCACTGTGCCTGTATGGAGATTCTGTTTGATAAAGAGAGACAAGCACGGCCTGCTTTGACTCATTGGAAGAACATCATGTTTTGATCACTGGTGGTGTTCATAAAGTACATAGGACCAGGAGTTTTTCCTGGTAAGGTCATGTAGTCAGGAAACGCTCCTGGCCATAATTCTAGTCATACAATATGCAGATTCAGCCTTTCACCAAACATGATTTTAAAATGTCACCCATAAAACTTGAATTAATGGAGGTGGATGCGGGGGCGTGTTTACTGAACGAGGTATGCTTCACTCCAGTCGACCTAACTCCACTCCTAACTGAGGGCCAGTGAACGTATTTGATGGATTTTTTTCCGGTTACATCCTACCTAGGGAAATAGACATAATTGAATTTATATTCTGGGTCAGTGTTTTTTGTTAAGAGGTCCTTAATTTCAAAAGTTTCAAGATAAGGCGGCAGAGGAAATGGGAATGGAAGTAGGACAAATAGGAAACGATGACACTCTAGGTGTTGCCCAGTCCTTGGCCACAGGGGTGCAATTAAATGCTTTGGCCTCTGCTGTGAAGGAGCTCCAAATCCCGACGTCTTTAACCTGGGCTATTTGACAGCCTCTATGTGATCATCTGCAAATGGGACATCAGGCTTTGAGTGTTCTGTGTGTTCCAACTTCTGCTGTTGTCCTTGCTCCAGGAGTATCTGCAGGCTTATCTTCTTTAAAAGGACATTTCAACATTCATCATCTCCAGCACAACCAACAACAATGGTGCATTTTCTAGGGAAAAAAAACATTGAGGAAAATAAATGTTTCCAATGACGACATTCACCAATTAGTTGGCAATGCCTACCTATAATTGGTTCAAATCACACGATGCACACCGAAGACGTACACAAAACAGAAACGTGCCATTTTCACATATGTTGATGTTGGGGTGGTGCTGGTGATGATGAACATGAAATGTCCCTTTAAGTCATCAGATGAACTGAAGCTCCTAACTTTGTCCACTGGCTGCAGGTCTTGGCGTCTCAAAGCCTCCGGAAGGTGTCTGGACACAAGTTCTTCTTTAAAACAACGTCCATGAGTATACTTCCTTCTCTTCTCTCACTTCTTTTACAAAACTGAGCCGGCGTTCCATGCCAAACTACCATGTTGGTATCTGAACAAGACTTTGGGGAGAAAAGGGGGTAAAGGGAAAAAAAGAAGTGTGAATACCGGCCAGTCCATGTTGGTGGGGGGCTCTGTTATGAAGAGTTAACTTTTTTCAGGATTTACTTTTTATTGGCTGGAAAAGGCACTTGGGTTGTCTGTCAGTAAAGGATGAAGATAGATACTTAAGGCATTGTGCTATTTCTCTGAACAGTGGAACACTTGGAATGGTACTGTACACATTCCACTATTTCTCTGAACAGTGGAACACTTGGAATGGTACTGTACACATTCCACTATTTCTCTGGCTGCACATTGTGACCATTTATTGGAACCATAGAAAAATAATCATTCTATTTATATGGTTGTTACAAGTGAGTTGTGACCCTTCTTTGTGATGTGTACTGTTTGCTGTTAAATCATGCCTGTATGTAAACTTGCCTTTGTTTTCAGGTGCAAAAATCATGTAAGTTCATTCTTATGGTTTAGGTTATTTTGTTGTTTCTATGAGTAAGAAAAACCCAAATCAAGGTCTATACAGTTTATTGCCATTATGTCTATCTGTACAATAACCCAATAAATAAAGTTGACATGCAAGAACAAAATGTGTTACATCCAGCCTAGCTAGTCCCCCCTTCTGTCTCTCTGGATGCTGTCACTGTTCTCTGACTGGCTGTTGTGACAGAGCCGTCTCTTGAGTTGTCAGCCTCTCCTAAAGCTGAGTTTAATTACTCCTTTTCAGCAGCACGACGCACACACACACACACACACAGCATGCCACATCGTTCTCGCAGTAATTGTCAAAAAACGCACAGCGATTGAAGTCTCCATCAACCATGCTACCTGACAAACGCCAATGCGTCTCACGTCTCGTAGACAAAGAAGACCCCCAGATTTGTCATGGTTTTCACAAGGTTTTTTCATCAACCCTTTGAAAACATTAGGGGATATGTAGATGTGTGTGTGTTGGCCTGCCACAGTGTTGGACAGGCAACGCGGATCGATGGACTGTCCCCACTGTGCCCATCTCTGAATAGACAATTAGTGGAGGAGGAGGAGGAAGAGTTGCAGTACACGATTATTGACTGGGTTTGGATGAAGGGCCCATCTATGATAAATATATGCTAGCAATGGCTCATGTAGAAAATGGTTATTTTAATAGAATATGTTTGATATTTACTATAGTTCTAAAATCCTTTTATTTATAATATTCCTAAAATTTTTAAAAATGACTATATCCCTAAAATTCTAAATAATGAAATAAGTGTATTGAAGGTTCCGTGAAATATTTCCTTTCCTATTCCTTTGTTACCTGTGATTAATGGAACTGTGACTGTCAGATGAGAGATGTCTTTGTGAGAACGAACAAAACAAATATGATTGTTGACACTATTGCAATTAAGATGGATCGGAGCTAGTATGACCCATGACAGACGAGACAAAAATAAAGACATTCCGTATCAATTAATGATCTTTTTCCATTGGATTTTTGTACTCTGTTGCACCTGTAGAAGTTTGTTGAATGGGTGTGGACTACTTTTGAACTGATGGTCCATTTTCTCCTTTCTCTCCTCTCCCTCCCAGGCACCTTGCCCTACGACATAAAGATAGTGATTGCGGGGAACCATGAGTTGACCTTTGACCAGGAGTTCATGGCTGACCTGATCAAGCAGGACTTCTACTACTTCCCATCAGCCTCCAAGTTGAAACCAGAGAACTATGAGAACGTCCAGTCCCTGCTCACCAACTGTATCTACCTGCAGGACTCAGAGGTCACCGTACGCGGCTTCCGCATCTATGGCTCCCCCTGGTGGGTAACTCTGTAACTGCAGTATACCTGATAGTGGACAACACTCTTACTACTTGATCTATTTCTATCTATCAATCTTCTCTCACAACCACTTTGTCCTTCCTCTCCACTTACTTTCCTGTCAGTCATTCACTCACCCTCCCCTCCACACTCTTCCTCCCATGCTCTTTTTTTTCATGGTTACCTCTCTAGCTATGGTTCCTTTTTCTTTTTCACCCTCCCTCTCTCCTCTCCTCTCCTGTTTTCACTCCCTGGTCAGCACCAGGCTGTGTGTGACCAATGCTCCATGATGCAGTGTTTTTGTGATTTTGGTATGTCCATGTGTTTTTGGTGTGGGGCACCAGAGGTAGTGTGTTTTTGGGAGGGATGTGCGTGTGGGGCCCCCAGTGTTAGGTAATTGGTTTGAGATTGTGGGGTCCCTTGAGTTAGAGGAATAGCCGCTATAGAGAGATGCCTGATGTGTGTTGAGATAGTGAGAAGGGGTGAGAGAGAGAGAATGGAGAGGGAAAGGGAGAGAGAGAGATGAAGAAAGAGATGGGGAGAGGGAGGGAGGGACAGAGAGAGAGAGGAAGAAGGAGGGAGAGAGAGAGGGAGTGAATGAGAAATGAAGCAGGAGAGAACTGAAGACTGAGGGTGTGAGAGGAAGAATGGTGTACACAGCTTCAATTCAGTAACACCGGCTGGGCTTGGCTTGTGCAGTAGGCTTACCACAGAAGGCAGATGAAATGGTGTGTGTGTGTTAGTGTGCCTGTGTGTGTGTGCGTGCGTGTGTGTGTGTGTGTGTGTGTGTGTGTGTGTGTGTGTGTGTGTGTGTGTGTGTGTGTGTGTGTGTGTGTGTGTGTGTGTGTGTGTGTGTGTGTGTGTGTGTGTGTTGCAGCAGCCCGAGGCTCTGTTCCTCCATTACAGGGGGACTCCAGCTGGAGGCTCTGTGTGTTCCCCTCTCCACACTGTCTGCTCCTCTATCTCTCTACCTCTCCTCATCCCTCCCTCAATCCACCTGTCTGCTCCTCTATCTCTCTACCTCTCCTCATCCCTCCCCCTCTCCCTCAATCCACCTGTCTGTTCCTCTATCTCTCTACCTCTCCTCATCCCTCCCTCTCCCTCAATCCACCTGTCTGTACCTCTATCTCTCTACCTCTCTTCATCCCTCCCTCAATCCACCTGTCTGCTCCTCTATCTCTCTACCTCTCCTCATCCCTCCCTCAATCCACCTGTCTGCTCCTCTATCTCTCTACCTCTCCTCATCCCTCCCTCTCCCTCAATCCACCTGTCTGCTCCTCTATCTCTACCTCTCCTCATCCCTCCCTCTCCTTCAATCCACCTGTCTGCTCCTCTATCTCTCTACCTCTCCTCATCCCTCCCTCTCCCTCAATCCCTCAAGCAGACAGTACTGTGCAGCCGTCTTCATCGACCTTGCCAAGGCTTTCGACTCTGTCAATCACCATATTCTCATCGGCAGACTCAGTAGCCTCGGTTTTTCGGATGACTGCCTTGCCTGGTTCACCAATTACTTTGCAGACAGAGTTCAGTGTGTCAAATCGGAGGGCATGCTGTCCGGTCCTCTGGCAGTCTCTATGGGGGTACCACAGGGTTCAATTCTCGGGCCGACTCTTTTCTCTGTGTATATCAATGATGTTGCTCTTGCTGCGGGCGATTCCCTGATCCACCTCTACGCAGACGACACCATTCTATATACTTTCGGCCCGTCATTGGACACTGTGCTATCTAACCTCCAAACAAGCTT
The DNA here is from genome assembly GCF_018296145.1 of Oncorhynchus tshawytscha. Taxonomy (NCBI): domain Eukaryota; kingdom Metazoa; phylum Chordata; class Actinopteri; order Salmoniformes; family Salmonidae; genus Oncorhynchus; species Oncorhynchus tshawytscha. The sequence goes on from NC_056445.1 coordinate 14,140,862, forward strand.
CAATGCCATACAACACTCCTTCCGTGGCCTCCAACTCCTCTTAAACACTAGTAAAACCAAATGCATGCTTTTCAACCGATCGCTGCCTGCACCCGCATGCCCGACTAGCATCACCACCCTGGATGGTTCCGACCTTGAATATGTGGACATCTATAAGTACCTAGGTGTCTGGCTAGACTGCAAACTCTCCTTCCAGACTCATATCAAACACCTCCAATCAAAAATCAAATCAAGTGTCGGCTTTCTATTCCGCAACAAAGCCTCCTTCACTCACGCCGCCAAGCTTAGCCTAGTAAAACTGACTATCCTACCAATCCTCGACTTCGGCGATGTCATCTACAAAATGGCTTCCAACACTCTACTCAGCAAACTGGATGCAGTATATCACAGTGCCATCCGTTTTGTCACTAAAGCACCTTATACCACCCACCACTGCGACTTGTATGCTCTAGTCGGCTGGCCCTCGCTACATATTCGTCGCCAGACCCACTGGCTCCAGGTCATCTACAAGTCCATGCTAGGTAAAGCTCCGCCTTATCTCAGTTCACTGGTCACGATGGCAACACCCATCCGTAGCACGCGCTCCAGCAGGTGTATCTCACTGATCATCCCTAAAGCCAACACCTCATTTGGCCGCCTTTCGTTCCAGTACTCTGCTGCCTGTGACTGGAACGAATTGCAAAAATCGCTGAAGTTGGAGACTTTTATCTCCCTCACCAACTTCAAACATCTGCTATCTGAGCAGCTAACTGATCGCTGCAGCTGTACATAGTCTATTGGTAAATAGCCCACCCATTTTCACCTACCTCATCCCCATACTGTTTTTATTTATTTACTTTTCCGCTCTTTTGCACACCAATATCTCTACCTGTACATGACCATCTGATCATATATCACTCCAGTGTTAATCTGCAAAATTGTAACTATTCGTCTACCTCCTCATGCCTTTTGCACACATTGTACATTGTATATAGACTCCCCCTTTGTTTTCTACTGTGTTATTGACTTGTTAATTTGTTTATTCCATGTGTAACTCTGTGTTGTCTGCTCACACTGCTATGCTTTATCTTGGCCAGGTCGCAGTTGTAAATGAGAACTTGTTCTCAACTAGCCTACCTGGTTAAATAAAGGTGAAATAAAATTAAAAATTAAAAAATCCACCCGTCTGCCCCTCTATCTCTCTACCTGTCCTCTTCCCTCCCTCAATCCACCTGTCTGTGCCTCTATCTCTCTACCTCTCCTCATCCCTTCTTCCTCTTATCTCTCCCTGTCTCATTTCCTACATTCTTTTCCCTCAATCCCCTCAGCCATCACTATTCCACAAAGCCCTGTTCCAAACCCATATCTCTCCTTCTCCCCATTCCTCCATCCGTCTTTACTTATGTTCTGTCATCCTTCAATCACTCGTTCTCTTTTCTATCCCTTCATCCGTCCCTCTCTCCTCGTGGGGGTCTGATGGCAGGTTGCTCGCAGCACGGTGCTTCCTTGTCCGTCCCTTGTCTCCGTCGCAGACACACACACACACAGACACTCACAGCTCCACCATCCCTATCCCTACCCCCCAGTCTCCAGACAAAATTAGATCCGAACATAGCATGCTGCATCTTACCCGAATCCTAACAATTTGTCATTCTCTGAAATGTGGAATCAAAAGGACAGCATGGGGGAGCAGTGTGTGTGTGTGTGTGTGTGTGTGTGTGTGTGTGTGTGTGTGTGTGTGTGTGTGTGTGTGTGTGTGTGTGTGTGTGTGTGTGTGTGTGTGTGTGTGTGTGTGTGTGTGTGTATGTGTGTGTGTGTGCCTCTGTTCCTGTTCTGACAGTAATGCAAGTTTACAAGTCATTTGTCATGGGCGTATCGCAAAGCCACCCCGCGTCTTGGAGCTAAAGGGACGGGGAGACAGAATGGAAGTGTGTGTGTGTGTGTGTGTGTGTGTGTGTGTGTGTGTGTGTGTGTGTGTGTGTGTGTGTGTGTGTGTGTGTGTGTGTGTGTGTGTGTGTGTGTGTGTGATGGAGGCAGAACAGTAGTGCCCCAAACCATAGTCTAACAGTAGCGTGGGAGGCATGGGAATTAGCCACAGTAGTCGTCTTTTCAAAGCCCAAACGAGGCAGAGAATCCACTACACAACGCACAAGCACAGAAACACAGCGGAACGAGGGAAAAGGGGAGAAAGAGGACAAAGTGGAATGAGCGAGTTTCTTTTTAATGTAGACCTGCTCAACTGTGTTTGGAATTTTAGGCCTTCTATTTTGAGTGTGTCAGAGAGGGCAGAGGTGGCAGCATTAGTGTAGTCTACAGCTGTGTGTGTCAGAGTGTATCCGAGGTCTCGGAACACGTTTTGTTTTACACAGGGGAGAGAGCTCCTCGCTTCACTGCAGACTTCCAATGTAGCTAATCACATGGCTAATTAAGGAGATCACAACACGGTGGTGTGTGTGTGTGTGTGTGTGTGTGTGTGTGTGTGTGTGTGTGTGTGTGTGTGTGTGTGTGTGTGTGTGTGTGTGTGTGTGTGTGTGCATGTGTGTGCATGTGTGTGTGTGCGCCCTACTGGTATAGCCAAGAAGTAAACTATAAATGATGTAGCCTATTTAAATGATTAGCAGAGACTGTGTGGGCCTGATTCAATTCATCGTAAACCAATCTCTTAAACAATGAATTGAATTGTGATTCAGTTATCATCAACACAACTGTGTCGTCCTCACCTTGCTCATGGACGGAATAATGAATGATCACCTTGTAGTTAAACATGTCCTTTTAAACATGTTCTTTCTACAGCTTTAGTTCCACATAGATCCTCACAGTATTTCACTCTCTCTTCACTGGTTTTCTCCTGAGAGAGAGATATATTAGGGTGATAGGAATAGTATTGCAGAGAGAGGTAAAAGGGAGAGGGTGTAGAAAGAAGGTAAGAGAATGGGGTAAAGAAAGAGAGATGTAGAGATTGAGAGGCAGGAATGGAGAAAGGGGGAGAGATGGAGAAGAGGGGGATGGAGAGAGTAACAGAGGCCTTATAGCGGCCCTCTCTGTGGAATGAACTAATGGGTTAACTCTCTCTAAGTGTTCATAATGACAGTCTCTAAGGACGGCACACACCACACACAGAGACACACACACATCTGAAGAGCGGCGGGAGAGAGAGAGGGGGAGGACAGAGGAGCGAAATCAGGAGCTGTTTATTGATGGGGGAGTGGTGGGATGAGGAGACTTTTTTTTAAATGAAAAAGGGAGAAATGTATCGCTCCCCGCTGCTCTCCGCACGGAATAATTAAGCACAGAGATGCAAAAGACTCCTTAATTAGATTTTTTAATTATTTAGGATTTCACTTCTTTCTATAGTGGCCCAATTAAGAAAGCTCATCAGAAAAACTAAAGAGATGAAGAGAGTCTTCTCCTCTTCCTCCCCCTCTTCCTCCCCATCTCCTCTCTTTGATTCATGGTGAGGGACAGAATACCTGCTCCCCCTGTTTTGAAAACGTCTCTGATGAAGGGGGGATGGAAAGAAGGAGAGATCTCTCCTCTTTCTCTGTGTTTTTAATTAACAGGTGTTTTGATGTAGACTGAGAGGATGGGTGGAGAGTGGCAGAGGGAGAGAGGGACAGAATACTCCAGGGGTTTTATATAATGACTCTAATGATGTAGAAATGATGAAGGTCATTTGACCTCTTTGGAGTTTGTCTAAGAGTTCTAGCTGTTACTGCTGAACATCTCTTACAGGATATTATAACGAGAGAGAGATCGTCCTTCCATGTGTGCGCTAGCTAGCTACAGTAGTGTCTCGTCGTGGGTGTTGCTTTTGTAGGGCTGCTCACCAGGGTCCTTGCTAAATTAAATTCTGATGTGCTCAGAGACTGTCCCAAAACCCCTGCAGCCCTGTGCTCTACCCCTCCTTCTCTCTCCTTCCTCTTTTCTTCTTTTTCTCTTGTTCCTCCACATCGCCTGTTTCCAGTGGTTGAGGTGTATTCCCCAAGTGGGACAGTGAGGTACCCTGTGATGAACACTGAGTAGTAATAAACGGCCACTTTCGGTTTGGAGGGGAAAAGGGAGAGATAACGGCCTACTTCAACACTTGTCACTTTCCCTCCTTCGTAGATTCTCTTTGTTCTTTAATCTCTTTCCTCCATTCTCGTTCTCTTTCTCTAAGTGCTGTCAGTCTCTGTACCTGCAGGTGAGTAAACACACTGTTATGGTGAGGTGTTATGAAGGGAGGGAGAGAGAGGATGCACGAGGAGGAGAAGACGTTTAGTGTGTCGTTTCCCTGTAGGGATTTCTCTTTAAATTACCTGTTAAATGGCCTCAAGAGGAAATACTGTGTGTGTGTGTGTGTGTGTGTGTGTGTGTGTGTGTGTGTGTGTGTGTGTGTGTGTGTGTGTGTGTGTGTGTGTGTGTGTGTGTGTGTGTGTGTGTGTGTGTGTGTGTGTGTGTGTGTGTGTGTGTGTGTGTGTGTGTGTGTGTGTGTGTGTGTGGTGCTGTAGGCCATTCTCCTTGATTCCCCTCTACAAGGCATGTGGGCTTCATATTAATTCTGAATTAAAGTGATTCTATCCATATGTTATCCCTCTTCTCTCTGTTTCTTGCTCACACACACACTTGCGGTCTCAGTCGGGTCAGGCAGTGAGCAGTCACTGGTCAGTGTCCTTGTTGACCACAATTAGACCACACAGTCAGAACCAGTCTAGAGGACCAGGAATACTTGTCCAAAAAGGCATCAGGGGTGTGAGTGGGGTTGTATGATGCTGTGAGTGTTTGTGTGTGTGGGGTGATTTCTTCTCCCTTAGGGTGTCTCTGTCCTCTATATCAGACCCTTCTGCTGTGCTGGAACGCGTGCTGCCATGATGCCCAGCACTGGTTCAGAACAGGGGTCACTCTTCCTCCCCGCCTGCCATATTTTCACCCCACCCTCCACCATCCCATCAACCTCCATCTTTGGCAAATCAGTGTGTTTCCTTATGCACAGGAGACTGGTGGATGGGAGGGAGGGAGCAACAGTAGAAGGCTCTCCTTTTTCTTTTCCTTTCTTTCCTGTTCTTCTCCCTCCCTCTGTCCAACGGAGAACTTTGAAATAATTTGTGTCTCGTGGGTTTTTACACATTCTAATTTCCAACTAAATGGGACATCTGTTTGACAAAGGGAAGATTTGCCACGGTTGCCTAGGCAACTACAACTGAGGGGGGAGTCCAACAGCTTTTCTGGACGGAATTAGACTGTAGTGGATGTAGCTAACGCACATTATCCCTCCAAGACAAACACAGTTTAGACACATGCTAGTCCCTCTCTCTTTCTCTCGCCCTCTTTCTCTCTCGCTCTTTCCCTCCTCCCCTCACTTATTGCCTCATCCCGCTTTTTCTCTCCCCCTCTCTCCCTACCTCTTCTCCCCACTTCCTCCTTATTTCACCCCCCCTCTGCAGAATCATAAGAAGAAGAAAAAGATACACGTCACATTGAGATCTGCCACCAATTAAAAAGGAAAGCCCCTCCCCCATCTCTCCACTCTTCCCTGTCTTCCCCACTGTCGTCTCGACTGTCACTCCTCCCCTGTGAAGCCACCTCTTCCTCCATGGTAATTGGTCATTATTTAGAACAGGAAGGGACAAATGTGCCTCCCTAGCGCTTCTAAATGCTATTTAAATGGGAATGCATTATGTTCTATGCTAACAGGGTTAGCGACTACTGCCACGGTTGTTATTAGGGAACTGTGGAAATGAGACAAGCAGGCAGGCAGCAGTCTAGGCTCAACCATGGGAATCAAAATATGGCAAAGACCTGTTGTCTGCCTGTGGCACTCTATAGAGGTATTTTGAGTGGAGTCAGACTAGACTGTGGATGATGGGCGTATGGGCAGGTATGGACACAGGAGAACGTGTAGGAGGGCTAGTGTCAGGTATAAGAGGCTAGAGATGTCAGATATTCTACTCAATCTGCAGCTTGCTTCAAAGTGGAGGGGGAAGTTCAGATTACTGTGTGTTGGACCTTTATGACCATGTTGACCCAGATCAGTGTTATCCAAATGGTAGGTCAACTCATGGCTTTAACATCATGAGCGCTGGCTTGATACAACATCACTACTTTAAGCATTAGGTGGGTCATCGCACAGACACATTTTTAAGGGGAACCTTGCTGGCATATTTGGGTGTATTCCGTTCCTCTCACTGTCCCCTCCCCTCTTTCTTTCTTGGCCCTCCTCTGTCCCCCCCGATGCCTGCAGAGTTTGGACCCCTCTCTCCAGTGCCGCTCCAGGAAACCTCCATATGACACAGTTCTCACCCACCTGCTCTCATCACACACACACACAACACCCAAACACACACTGGGCTGCTGCAGCTTTCCTCCACCTGCTGCAACAAGAGAGGCTTACAGGATGTTGGAAGCAGGCGCTGCCTACACCCCTACTTCTCCACACACACACGCTGCTGACGAACACACACATTGAACATGTACATCCACAGAGAGACTCACTTCCTCATCCTCTTAGTCTTTCTTTGTTTGCCAATCTTCCTCTCTGTCTGTTTGTCTGTCAGTCTCTTTTTTCCCATGTTTCTCTTCTTCTCTCATTCTCTCCTTCCTTTCTCTCTTTCACACATTCTTTCAAGTGTATCCACTTTGCGAGAAGACATAGGTGGCGGCATGTGGACATCCACATGAAAACCCCCCAACCTAGCGGCAACGTTAGTGCAACGTGTCTCTGAGCATCCTGTGAGAGCAGCGTCCGACAGGAGTTCATTATCGCTGGACATGAAGTCGTCTGTCATGACCCAGCAGATTTGTCATCTCTCAGTACCTTGCACTACCCAGCCAGGAATAGGGGGAGGAGAGGAAGGGGAGCGAGGAGGGGGGTTCTTTGTTCGGGGTAGTTGGCTACAGAATCTGGAGAAACTCACAGAGCATGTCATGACCATGCACAGTATCTATTCCTGACAGTGCATTTCATAGGGATCCATGACAGGCGTGTCATAGTGTGACTACGTGTCTTAATATTGAAACCTTGTGAGCAGTCTATTGTAGAGGTCGACCGATTAATCGGAATGGCCGATTAATTAGGGCCGATTTCAAGTTTTCATAACAATCGGAAATTTTGGGGCGCCGATTTTGCAGATTTAAAAAATATATATATTATTATTTTTAGACCTTAATTTTACTAGTTTAAGAACATATTAAAATGTTTTTTATTTACCTTGGTGGGCAGAACGACAGATTTTCACCTTGTCGGCTCGTGGGATCCAATCTTGCAACCTTCCAACGCAATAACCACCTGCCTCTCATTGCACTCCACGAGGAGCCTGTTACACGAATGCAGTAGAAGCCAAGGTAAGTTCCTAGCTAGCATTAAACTTATCTTATAAAAAACAATTAATCATAATCACTAGTTAAAAAAGCACAATCGTTGGACGACTGTACCTAACCATAAACACCAATGCCTTTCTTAAAATCAATACACAGAAGTATGTATTTTTAAACCTGCATATTTAGCTAAAAGAAATCCATGTTAGCAGGCAATATTAACCAGGTGAAATTGTGTAATTTCTCTTGCGTTCATTGCACTCAGAGTCAGTGTATATGCAACAGTTTGGGCAGCCTGGCTCATTGCGAACTATTTTGCAAGAATTTTATGTAATTATGGCATAACATTGAAGGTTGTACAATGTAACAAGAATATTTAGACTTAGGGATGCCACCCGTTAGATAAAATACCGAACAGTTCTGTATTTCACTGAAGTAAACGTCTTGTTTTCGAAATTATAGTTTCCGGATTCGACCATATTAATGACCAAAGGCTCGTATTTCTGTGTGTTATGTTGTAATTAAGTATATGATTTGATAAAGCAGTCTGACTGAGCTATGGTAGGCAGCAGCAGGCTCGTAAGCATTCAAACAGCACTCGTATACATTCAGACAGCACTTTCGTGCGTTTTGCCAGCAGCTCTTTGCAAGCACAGCGTTGTTCATGACTTCAAGCCTATCAGCCAAATGGCTGGTGTAACCGATGTGAAATGGCTTGCTAGTTAGCGGGGTGCGCTCTAATAGCGTTTCAAACGTCACTGGCTCTGAGACTTGGAGTAGTTATTCCCCTTGCAAAGGGCCGCGGCTTTTGTGGAGCGATGGGTAACGCTGCTTCGAGTGTGGCTGTTGTCGATGTGTTCCTGGTTCGAGCCCAGGTAGGGGTGAGGAGAGGGACGGAAGCTATACTGTTACACTGGCAATACTATAGTGCCTATAAGAACATCCAATAGTCAAAGGTATATGAAATACAAATGGTATAGAGAGAAATAGTCCTATAAATACTATATTAACTACAACCTAAAACCTCTTACCTGGGAATATTGAAGTCTCATGTTAAAAGGAACCACCAACTATCATATGTTCTCATGTTCTGAGCAAGGAACTCAAACGTTAGTTTTTTTACATGGCACATATTTCACTTCTACTTTTCCAACACTTTGTTTTTGCATTATTTAAACCAATTTGAACATGTTTCATTATTTATATGAGGCTAAATATATTTTTATTGATGTATTATATTAAGTTAATATAAGTGTTCATTCAGTATTGTTGTAATTGTCATTATTACAAATAAATAAAAATCGGCCAATTAATCGGTATCGGCGTTGAAAAATCATAATCGGTCGACCTTTAGTCTATTGATTAGGTAGAGAGGGTGATATAATTCTGTTTACTGCATATTGCTTGAGATTGTATTGGCAACTGTATTGTAACTTGTAAATTCATGGTTAAAATACTTATTTGAAAAAGGGCAGTAAATTGCTGAAACATTGTCAATAAAAGTGTTCCTTCCTCGTTCTCTCGGGTTAATACGGGAAGAAATGCTTTTAGCCTGATTTAGTTTCAGAGCTTCCTTTGCTGCTTTATGGTGCGATGTAAAACACCAGAAATATTAGTGGTAATACGATAGTGAACGACCCAGATGTCATATTCTGTTGTGTTAAGTTCATTCAAAGTCATGTGTCTTGTCTGATTAACTACTAGTCTTTCCTAAGTCCCACTTTAATGCATGTCACTGATGTAGTTTTGACGTGTGTGCAGATGTACAATTGTGAAGCGTATGCTGTGTAAGCTATAGCACAGGTATAGGAGAGACGTGTGTGAGAGGCTCTGTCCCTGATCAAACACGGTTTCCTCTGAGTTTCTGAGATTCTGACTGGGCTAGTTTCTGCTGATCCGTACTTTTCCTAACTGTTTCTAAAAAAGGGAGGGGGGGGAGGCATGGAGGAGAGGAAAGTGAGGGAGGGCAGGGATGCGTTTGTCTTTTCTGACATCCAACTTGATTACAGAGGAACAGCAGCAAGCAGGCGAGAGAGGGAGAGGAAGAGAGGAGAGCAGGAACAAGAGACATCTATTCATCTGTCACTAACCCTACGCATCAGTCCCTCAGTTGTCTGTCTCGTTTTTCTTTCTTTATCTATCTGGTGGTACGTCTGTATCACTCTTTTTTTCCATTGCTAATTCATTGTTCTCTTTTTTGTCTTTGTCTATCGGTCTCTCCTTCTCCCTACAGTATATAATATCTTTCTCTTCCCCCTATGTTTTCCTCTCAACTCTCCTCTCCTAATTCCCTCCATCCCTCATCGAGGAAGTCTGCCTGCATTTTATTAAATGTGGGAAACATCAGTCTATAGGGAGACAGAGACCTGCCAGGTGTGTGTGTGTGTGTGTATGTGTGTGTGTGTGTGTGTATGTGTGTGTGTGTGTGTGTGTGTGTGTGTGTGTGTGTGTGTGTGTGTGTGTGTGTGTGTGAGAGTTGTGATCGACAAGGGGCGGTGGGAACAATGTTTCAGCATTTTACCAAACAAGCAGAATTAATGACACAGTGGAGGAGTAGACATGGGAGGGAGGGGTGACAAACACAGGTGGGAGCTCTGGGATTTATGGGGGGAGGTGAGGGTTAGTGGTTGGTTTAGACAGCAGCTGCTCTTCATTGACGGGGCTCGCTGTGGGAATGGATGAAACCAGCTTGATTTGATAAAGAAATGTAGATTTTCAATAGGAAATGTACAGGCAGCTTCACAGCTGTATAATATTGTTGTGTGCTGCTTCTAGTTCAATAAAGATAAGGTTTTTATTGACAGAATATATCCTTTGAGAAAACCCTATAAGAACATGCCTGGCTTTAAACCTAACATTGGAGGTGGTGGGGGTTCTTGGGTTGTGTGCTGGTGCTGCTGATGAGTGTGAAGCTGTGAATGAGCACAGCTGTGAGGCTGACTGCTACTGGTCCAGAGAACCAGGCCTTTCAGACTTCACACAAGACAAGTGTCTCTGTACCCATCACTGTTTTGTTGATGAGGCTTGGTCGGTGTGTGTGTGTGTGTGTGTTTGTGTGTGTGTGTGTGTGTGTGTGTGTGTGTGTGTGTGTGTGTGTGTGTGTGTGTGTGTGTGTGTGTGTGTGTGTGTGTGTGTGTGTGTGTGTGTGTGTGTGTGGGCAGATCTCCCTGCACTCTGTCACAGATGGGCTCTGCGACGCCACCTTGGTCTGCTCCAGTTTCACCAGGATGGTTGGACACTCTGAGACTACTGCTGTATGGGGGTGTATCTGTGTATATCAAAATGTGTATATCAGCTCAGAGGGAGTTGTGCAGGTGTGTGTGTGTGTGTCAGCCCCGGGGCCAGACATTGACTGGTGTAGCTCAGTGACTGTACTGTGTTTAGTGGATGAGAGCTCGGTGGTAGTCTATCACCTAATCCTCCACCCATCCAGTGCTTAGACCATTACCGCGCTCACCAGTCACCTGCAATTAAGCCATTACAGAGACACACACACAGGTGCCTAGAGGGGGAAAGATGGGAGGAGAGACTGACTACAAAACAGCATTGCTTTTGATTTCCCGTGGGTCAACATTTACTGATACAGTTTCCCTGTTTCGGTGTCTTGTGTGTGTTCATATTTCTTTCCGAATTTTGAGTGTGCGTGTGTGTGCGTGTGTGTGTGTGTGTGTGTGTGTGTGTGTGTGTGTGTGTGTGTGTGTGTGTGTCAGCCCGGTGCTCCTCGGTTCCTCCTGAACCTGCTGGGTGTTACATAAGTCACGCTGAGGGCCAATATGTCCCCAATCTGCCTCTCCACAGAGAGAGGGGAAGTGGGGATGGGGGCAGTTGGAGGTAAAGAGGTGGAGAGGTGAGATTAGACAGGAAGAGAGGGTGATGGACAGAAATATAGGAGGAATAGATGGGTTGAGTTATGGTACGTGGATAGATAAAATGAAGATGGAGAATGAAAGATTAAATAAGGACAAGATGGTGACGGGAAGAACAGGAGGGTACGGTAGTGTTGAAGTAAGGACTGTTCTGTAGCTCACACAGGGAAAGGGGATACCTAGTCAGTTGCACAACTGAATGCATTCAACCCGAAATGTGTCTTCCACATTTAACCCAACCCCTCTGAATCAGAGGTGTAGGGGCCTGCCTTTAATCGACACCATCGGGGGTTAACAGCCTTGCTCCAGGGCAGAACGGCTGATTCGAACCAGCTACCTTTCGGTTACTGCAGGCTGAGCTGGGCCCTGTCACATATCTTATCCTCCATACTGTCAGTCAGATATACAGTACTCTGCCTTTCAGCATTCTCTCTCTCCTTCCCCATCTCTTATTTCCCCTCTATCCCACTCCCTTTCTTTCTCTCTCTTTCAATCTCCTTCTCTCTCTGCATCAGTGTCGTTGTCCGTCCCTCTCTTCTCCCTCTCCCTGTCCCTCTCCCTCCCCTTCCCCTTCTCTCTCCCTCCATCCCTCCCTCTGTCTCAGTAGTCCTGCTGTGAGGATCAATCTTGCCGGGTGGACTGGCTTGTGTGTGTGGTAGTCGTGATTAAACATCAAAGTCTGTACATTAACTATTGTGTGTGGGAGGGAGAATAGTGTGCGCTGAGAAAGGTTTAGAGTTGGGATTAATAATGGATAAGAGAAAGTAACGTATTTCTCTGTAACATGAAATAGCGTCTTCTTGGAGTCAAACTCTCTCATGCTTCCATGTACCAGCGTGTGTATGTGTGTGTGTGTGTGTGTGTGTGTGTGTGTGTGTGTGTGTGTGTGTGTGTGTGTGTGTGTGTGTGTGTGTGTGTGTGTGTGTGTGTGTGTGTGTAAATTAATTTATAACTGTCCTATTGAAAGATTTTAATCCTATTTTGTACGATAGAGAGAACTGACTCATTTTAAAATGGCTCCTCACTGGCTCATGGAGTAGACTAAACAAAGAGGACAATAGGAGATATCAGACAGTCAGAGGACATAGAGTACCTAGCAGTAAGTATTGTTTGTGTGTAATTACCCAGTAATAGGAAGCAGTGTTAATAGTCAGTAGCCTGTGTTTGAACTAGCCCACCTAGCCTCCAGGCTAGTGAATGAGTAAATGAGAACAGGAAGACGCTAATAGCATCTCTAAGCAGCTCTGTTGACCTCTATCTGAGCAGTGGAGTCCCAATGGACTTCTCCCACCCCAGAACACTTTTAATTGAAACAGGCTCTTAACGAGGTTAGCGAGGGTGGTGGGGGGGTGATCATGTACGGAGACACACGTCAAGTGGTGCGGGGAGGCAGGGAGTTTAATAAGAAGATCTCAGCTCTTAGGAGTGACAAGTGACAGCACAGCAACCCCCTTTAGTATTACCCAGGTGTGCATACTGTACACACTCATACACGTATACAGTACACGCACATACACTCAGTCTAATAAGAGCACACAAGCAGAGTGTATGTCGTGACTCAGTGTGTGTGTGTTTGTGTGTTTTCCTCCCCTTCCAGGCTGTTATTAGGGTCGTTAAGTCGACAGTTTGTCTTAATTAACTCAAGCTGAGGTGATGATGATGGGGTGTGACTGCATCCACTCGGCTTCTCTGAGAAATAGAAAACTTGAAATGAACACACACACACTCCTATAGCATACACACATTCATTAGCTGTCTCTCTGGTTGCCCCCCTCTCTCAGCATCTTTTCCATCTTCCTATTCTGAGTCTCTTCATACTTTTTGTCAAAAGATATATAGAGAGAACCCAGACTGGCTGTGTACTGTCTAGATACCACTCTCTTCTGTGTGCTCTCTCCGTTTTTCTTCACCTCCCTTTCTCTACCACTCTCTTTTCCTGTGTCTCACAACATCACTAAAACCATCTCCCTCTCTGTCTCTCTTTCTCTATTTCTCACAAAGCCTGTTCCTCTCTAGACCTCAGGATAAGTCTGGAACTGATTTAGATTTAAAATTCCTCTTTTGGCGTGCTGTTTTTCTTCCTAACGACTGTGAAGTTAACCAAAGTGTGTGTGTGTGGTTAACGCCTCACGCCCCTCAGCACTGCCTGATTCGTTAATCATTCATGGCTTTCTCCAATGATATCATTAAGCTTCTGAATGGAGAAACAAATACACACACACACACACTGAAATAGTTACACACACACATTACCAAACGCGAGACTGATCTCTTATTTGTTTTCAAACCTTCTATAATATTACCCTGTTGGGTAAAGTGGTGTTTTGGGTAAACCTGACACAATCACCCTGTCTCTCTGTCTCAGTCTCTCTGTCTCTCGCTTTATGTCTCTCACTGTCTGTCTCTCGCTGTCTTTTTCTCGCTGTCTGTCTCTTGCTGTCTGTCTCTGTCAGTCTCCACCTGTCTCTGTCTCTCTCTCTCCCTCTCTCTGTCGCTCTCTGTCTCTCTCTCTGCCTCTCTGTCTCTCTGTCTCTCTCTGCCTCTCTGTCTCTCTCTCTGTCTGTGTCTCTTTCTCTCTCTCTCCCTCTCTTTGTCTCTGTCTGTCTCTCTCTCTCTGTGTATGTGTCAGTCTCTCTCTCTTGCTTCAGAAAAGAAAGGGGGGAAAGAATCACATCAAATGAAAGTAGTGATTTTGATGCTATTGTTTTTTTCCCAGTGTGCTTTGCTTTGCCCCTAGATGATGCCTAGGGATCCAGCGCTCTAACTCAAACATCTGTTTCCTTTTTCTCCATATCCGTAACAAACCTTGGGTATTAACAGTCTTAACAGACATATGCTGAGCACGTCCCCAATTCTCCTTCCTAACTGCACCAAAAAACACTAGTTCAATTCTAATCGCTTTCCTGGTGCAATCCTATTTATGTAGAAAAGTTGTTAGTATTATATTCTTTCATTTTTTTGTGTCAGGGTTTTTCCTGGAATGAAGTTTCAGAGTCAGGGGCACATTCAGAGTCGGGGGCACTTTCAGAGTCAGGGGCACTTTCAGAGTCAGGGGCACTTTCTTTTTTGGGTTGAATGCATTCAGTTGTGCAACTGACTAGGTATCCCCCTTACCCCATTCTCTCCCCAATTTCGTGGTATCTTGTCTCATCGCTACAACTCCCAGGAGAGACGAAGGTTGAAAGTCATGCGTCCTCCAATACACAACCCAACCAAGCCGCACTGCTTCTTAACACAGCACGCATCCAACCCGGAAGTCCGTGCGCCCGGCCCGCCACAGGAGTTAGCGCGCACTGCGCCCGGCCCGCCACAGGAGTTGCTGGTGCGCGATGAGACAAGCATATCCCTACCGGCCAACCCCTCCCTAACACCCGGACGACGCTAGGCCAATTGTGCGTCGCCCCACGGACCTCCCGGTCGCGGCCGGTTACGACAGAGCCTGGGCACGAACCCAGAGTCTCTGGTGGCACAGCTGGCGCTGCAGTACAGTACCCTTAACCACTGCGCCACCCGGGAGGCCTGTCAGGTACACTTTCAGAGTCAGGGGCAGTTTCAGAGTCAGGTACACTCGTGGATACCATTTTTATGTCTGTGTCCAGTATCAAGGTAGTTGGTGGTAGTATCGCGATCCTATGCTAACTAGCGTTAGCGCAATGACTGGAAGTCAATGCTGCCCTACCAAGCAAAAAGGCAGTAACTGCTAATTTGGTTGAAAATGAATTAATGTAATTTTTGCTATATTAAATACATGCTTAATCATGTGGACAAGTATACTGCATCGGTTGTATTGTGTTTTGGAGAAAATGGGGGTCATATTAGGAGTAACTGCAATAAGTTACTGTGAAACCACCATTTTCTCAGTTCCATGATATGAGCAGATACTGCCTTTTTGCTTGGTAGGGCAGTATGGGTATCTGCTAGCATGCTAGATACTGTATATCATGTGATTTTGGTCCTAGTGGTAGAAAATACCAGACTTTTAACTTGAGACAAGTTGGAAGTGGGAACAAAAAGAAGAAATGCAAGTATTTACATAATGTACAAACTCACTCTTTTCTCTCTCATTCCCTTCATCTCTATCTCATTCCATCTCCATGTCTCTCTCAATAGCCCCTTAATTCTTTCTCATCTCCCCTTCTCTCTCTCTCTCTCTCTCTCTTTATCTAATCCTCTGTTAGGGAAATTACAGTCCAATAGCGATTACCAGAGAAAAGTGCTTTTCCTCCGTCTCTCATCTCTCGCTTGTTCTTCATCTCTCCATTCAGATATGAAGAGGGGATGGATGGTTTGCGTCTCAAATGTCACTCTATTCCCAATACAGCTCTGGTCAAAAGTACTAGGGAATAGGGTGCCGTTTGGAACACAGATGAGACTGGCAGCTCATCTCATTTTAATTGAGACATCCATGTTAAGACAGACATTAATATTTAACCGGCCCAATTAATATGCTCAGGCCAATTTAAACCTTTTCAAATTCACTGTGTAAATGATTGAAATTGCGTTCACTGGGAACTTCAGATGTTTCATCAAATGTTTAGGCTCTGATGTCCCGTAGTGATGGAATTTTAGTGGAGTAAATTCAAGCTGAAGTGGGACAGCGTTTCCCATGATGCATCTCTCACTCTGTCTCCTTAACCTCTCTCAGGCAGTGACCCCAGGGTTGGGACATTCACCAAATGTATCCTGCTGTATTATACCACTAGGTCTCTTTAATTAAGTATGTGTATGTGCGTGTACATGTGTGTGCGCCCCCCCACACACACACACACACTTGCTTGCATACATACACAGACGGGCAGGAAATGATAAAACACACTCCATCTGATGTTCCACTGAAGCGACAAGCGGCGTGGCGCCGATAAAAGTTGGCTTTTCCAGTGACTGCCCTCTGCAAATTAACAAAAGCCGGCGGTACGAGAGCTAACGGCGGCGTCATCGTGGTTACACACGCGTGGCTCGCCTTACGGTACAGAGGAAGATGGATCTGAGGACTCATTGTTAGTGACATGTTAATTTCTCCACCGTCACTCACACACCAGAGGCGTCCGCTATCAAAGTGAAGGGACACGGACCCAGCTGTCAAGTCCCTCTCTTCCTCTTCTTTTCTCTCTTCTCCTTTCCCCTCCCGTCCTGGAAGGCTCCAATGCCGACTGTTGAATCAAGCGGATGTTCATGTTTAATGTTGAGGCTGTGAGGTTTTGTAGCTTAGAGCTTTCTGCCTGCGTCTCTAAGATTCTGTCTAATTTATGCTGTTGCACTTTGTACGTGGCAGCAGTAGTCTTTGATTTGTCAGAGCAGATGATTGAGGTTCAGAGGTTAAGTGCCATTTTAATCTCTCCCCAGCAGGGCTCAACCTTATTAGAGATGATGATCTGATGGGTGACTGTGTTGACAGTTGATATGATATACTGTATTAATCTCTCTCCTCTCTCTTTCTCTGAGCCAGGCAGCCATGGTACTATGGCTGGGGGTTCAACCTGCCAAGAGGTCAGGCTCTGCTGGACAAGTGGAACCAGATCCCCGACTCCACCGACATACTGGTCACACACTGCCCCCCACTGGGTGAGGGAGACATTACACCTGGTGGACACAATCATGAGACGTCACAGCACACACGTTCCATACACACGCACATATGCACACAGTCACACACGCACATGCTTTGATAGACTGTCAAATAAGTATTCTTTTTGAATAATCTGTAATTTATTCCTGTTATCATCCTCGTGTAAATATCTACCCACACTTACATACACATTTGCATAACACACACACTTTCACAGCCCATCTCCTGCTGCAGCTGGGAGATGCTCAGACGAGTGTGTGATTGATTTCTGTGGCTGCTGCGTGGCGTCTCGCCTCTAAACACAGAGAGTTATTTTCCGTTCAGTTTAGCCAAGTGTCTCCAGCTCCCCTCTCCTCATAAGCCACCCGCATATGGAGCATCTACCGCGGGCCACTAATGCCTATTAGAGGGAGAGATAAAGAGAGGGATAGAGAGGAGGAGAGGGAGAAAGAGGTTTGGGAAGAAGGAGAGACAGAGCGAGAGAGAGGAGGCTGGGGAGGAGAGGGAGAAAGGGGTGGGGGAGAATACAGAGAGCAAGAGAAGGAGATAGCGAGGGACAGAGAACTACAGAGAGACCGTCAGTCTAGAGAGAGAGGAAGAGAAAGATACAACAGAAAGCGAGGGCTAGACGAAAGGTGACCCGAGAAAAAGAGTGAGAGACACCGTTCGTTCGCACTGCGGCAAAACCCCTCGTATTTTATGGGGTGCGATAAAGCGATGGAACGGAGATGGAGGAGAGGAGAAATATGGCCTCTTTATCTAGCGCTGAGGAGGAAGTTACACAGGAGAGAAACATCTGTATAAAAGCTGTTTACTCACCAGCTGCTTTAAAACAAGCAGAGAATTAGTTGTGTCCAGAAATGGAGACCGAGCCATTACTCTCCACAGACTTGTAAAGTTACCCAATGGGTTTTTAGTCGAATTGCGTTTACTTATTTCGAGCTTTTCACAGCTTTCAAAGCACTTTGTGTATGAGGGTGTGTCACGCCATCCACCACCAACGTGTGCATGGCACAAGATAGACCAGTCCCGATAGTGTTTCTATAGACTCAGCAGAATGCTTCCTGTAGAAGTGGCACTAAATCAGTCTTTCTCTCACCCGTGTCACTGTGTGTAGTAGAGTGCAGCGGTGTGTGTAGCAGAATGTGCATGTGTGTGTGTGTGTGTGTGTGTGTGAGTCATCTCCATTCTCTACAGGGCTTCTGGACTAGCGCATTATAGTATTGTGGAGTGATGTGTATACGGGGTGTAGTATGTGTCCATATGTTATATCACCAGTGTTTCCTATGTGGTTATTGACATGTGTTGTGTTGCTGTCTCTGTGTAGGGTTCCTGGACTGGGTTCCTAAGAAGATGCAGCGGGTGGGCTGTATGGAGCTGCTCAACACTGTCCAGAGGAGAGTACAGCCCAAGCTGCACGTGTTCGGACACATCCACGAAGGTACACACACACACACACACATACACACTTTCATTCTGTATGAATGAGGTTTCTCATACTGCTACACAAGCCTACATATTTAAATCAGATTATTGATCTTGTAGGTCAAGGTCTTTGGAATATATCATTATGACTCGTTTATGGATTCTTGCAATGAGGCTGTATTTAATTCTAGTCATATATTATACTGTAAGTGGTACTGCAGTATCTCATCCAGGCCAGGGGGGACTTGGAGGCCTTGTCTCCAGGCTGAGAGATTGTATTTTGGGGTTAGCAGGTCAGCGTGTGTCCCCTGGAGCACCATGGCCCCTTCGGAGAGGACCAGATTAGTAGCTAAATAAGATTCACACAGGGAGGAACAGGCCGTATTTAGCCCTGCGTGTGGATCTGAGTGACTGAGATAGATTGGGAGCATGGAAGAAGGGAGAGAAAAGGAATTGTAGCTTTTGTCATTTGTCACAAATTCTCTACATCAGACCAGTTCATTCTGAGTGATCGAAAAAGCAGAAAGTATCTCACCTGTAAAACATTTGCTCCATGTCAAACGAGATGCAGTCGCCGCTATCAGAGTTAGATGTGGCTAGTTCTGTCAATAAAGGGAAATGTAGAGAGAGTGTAAAGAAGTCAATGAACAAATGAGTGTTACTGTCACAGTCTGTCTTTCTCTCCCTCTCTAACAGTCGTCTCCCTTCCTCTCTCCTCTACCTCCTCCAGGTTATGGTATGATGACTGACGGCACCACCACGTTCGTCAACGCCTCGGCCTGCACCGTCAACTTCCAGCCCATGAACCCGCCCATCGTCTTCGACCTGCCCAATCCCACCAGGACCACATGACTAGAGAAGCCCCGCCCTGCTGAGCCCCCCTCCAATCAGGAGCCTGGTGGTGGGAAGGCAGGTAGGTGAGGGTGAAGGGCAGGTGTGGTGGTGTACTGTATATATTCAAGGCTCTAATGGATGGTGTGTGTGTGTGTGTGTGTGTGTGTGTGTGTGTGTGTGTGTGTGTGTGTGTGTGTGTGTGTGTGTGTGTGTGTGTGTGTGTGTGTGTGTGTGTGTGTGTGTGTGTGTGGCACAACACACACACATGCCCAAGAGATGGACGATGTGTGTGTCTAAATAGACAGGCGCCATTGCAAATCCTCACTTAGCAAATCCATTCATGTTATTTTATGTACTGTCATTCCTTTATTTCAACAAAAGCTCTTACAAACTCTAAAGTAAGGCAAAAGACAGACCCCAGATGCCTCATATGAACATGTCAGCATTAGTCTGTAAATCTTCTGTTGCACTTCTACTGCACTGACAATCTGACCTGGCTGTCAGATAGAGAAGAGGACAGGGGGAACAGTGTCTCCTGTGTCACTGTTTGAACTCACAGTCTTTCTCTCAGAAGAAAACACTGGATAACTCTCATTCCCTCTTGTCCCTCATAGAGGACTCTGTTAAGTCACCAGTGGAAGTTGCTCAGTGGTGACGTTTTGACTTTGTGACATTGTGGTCCACCCTTCATTTGATACCTTCCCTGGGGAGTGATTGAACACTTACCAGTAGGGTATCAGAACATTAACCCAATGTCCATTTTTGACTTTGTGGAGCCGTTTGCCAGCACAGAAAGGATACCCCTGACAGTACTTTGATATCACACTTCCTGCACTGCAGATTAAAACACTGCTTTCCCCTCATCCCTTTTTCTCTTGATCCCTCTTTTTCTCTGCACCTCTAGTTTCACTCTCCACCCCCCCCTCTCTCTCTCTCTCTCTCTCTCTCTCTCTCTCTCTCTCTCTCTCTCTCTCTCTCTCTTTCTCTCAGGCCTTGGGCATGGTAGTTTGTGTGTGTGTGAGATCAAAGTGTGTGTGAGGGCAGCGGGAGGTCTCTGCCACGGGCTGTGTGTGAGTATAGGTGTCAAACGTGTTGACACCACTCCCCTGGGTCTCATTACAACTCTCAGTAAGCCTCTTAACCAGGGGAGTGGGATCTCTTCTCTTCCTCTCTTCCCTTCTTCTGTTTTTCCCCCTCTCTCCTTCTTCCCCCCTCCATCCTTCGTTGCATGTGTAATCAGCTCATCCTCTGATCTCTGGCTCATGTGCCGTGATCCTGACAAGTTTATTTCCGAGGTCACCGGCCGGGAAGCCTGCAAGATTTTGATTCCGAGTACGGAATACTGGAAATACGTAATAACCAACAGAGCAGATTGGCAAATGTGTTCGCTCCCGACCCTGTACAGAAGCAGCGGTGTCTGGAATGTTCTCACTGCTCCATGGTGTCCTTTCTGCGAGAGATGTATCATGGGAATGAACGTTGAACTCTTAGTGGATGACGATGAGGTGTAGGCCTAATGTACCGTAACTGATCAAGAATTTGGAACTGTAAATCTACATCAACTGTCATTGTAAAAACATGTTAGCAATCAAGGATTACTTCAAATGTTGTTAAATATGTGTGTGTGTTGTTAAAAAAAGAGCCAGTGCAAACAATGTTTACATTTTATTCTAAGTTCAGTTCTTTCTTATATAGGCTAATAAATGCTTATTACTGTATGAATATATCTGCACTATGTTACACTCTAAAAAATGCTGGTTGTTTGGTTGACTCAACTGCTGAGTTGTTTTCTTTAAAAACAGCAGAGTTATTGATGCTGGGTTATTGGTGCAGGGTTAATGATGCTGGGTTATTGATGCTGGGTTATTGAGATATGACCCAGCAGGTCAGGTCAGAAGACTGGAGGTGTAGTTTAGTAGGGGCATGGCTTTCAGATAGTTATTTTTAACCACCCATGCGAGTAAATGTCATTCGTATTCATCTGTTCTGTTGCATAGTTATGACATATTAAGGTCAAACATTTAACATTTTGTAGCTTCAACGACACTTACAGAAGTGTATAAGTTCCCTAAAACCTACGTAAATCCCATTGTTGGGACACAAGGCCAGGTCGCAGTTGCAAATGAGAACTTGTTCTCAACTAGCCTACCTGGTTAAATAAAGGTGAAAAAAAGGTGGTATACCTTATTAGGCTGTAAGATGGTATACCTTATAATAAATCATCTTAACATTACAAAAGAATGTGTGAAAAACATGTTATTGACATTTAAATTTGCAGTATGTATGTTTAAAATTATGTACAGGAATGACATTTACTCTCACGGGTGGCCAATAAGATCTAGCTGAAAACCACGCCCCTAATAAACCACGCCTCCTGAAAATAACCTAAGGGTTACGTTAAAAAAGACCCAGATGCTAGGTTAACCCAGCATGAGAGTAAAAAATACCCAACTGATGGTTACATTAACCCATGTTTGGGTAATCCCAACAACCCAACATGTTGGGTCATTCATGCAACCCAACTGGCTTTGCCAAAATAACCCAACATGTGTTCTGGCCACTATTTAAACAGCTCTAAATTAAATATAATTTTTTTGAGTGCACGGGGTTATCCACAACCCTATTAGCTATTATTAACTCTTTCATGTTGTCAAGCAGTTGTCTGCGTAAAAAGGGTTAATTTTTTTATCTTTCTGAAGCACTTGTGAATGAGCGTCCTTCCTCTGCTCGTCTGGCAGCCAAAGTCTTTGGCTGAGCTCAAAGTGTGGTTAGCATAACAAGACTACATCCCTGTTTGATCTCTCTGCTCTCAGACATTATATATGAACATCCCCTCTGGCTACGTTTTATTCACAGGGTCACTGGTGTTTCACTGCTGTTCTGCACATTGTGCTAGCTGGGTTATGTCTTAATGGGGCAGACTAGTGGGCTGTTGTAGGAATACAAAGACTAGGATAGAATGTTTACAGATAGGTGTGTGTGAATACTGTATGTGTGTGTGTATGTGTGCGTGTGGATAGGGCCAGGGGGTAAGCATTCTGAGAACATGCTTAAACGAGGGGGGGAGTCAGTGTCTGTATCATCTTCTTTTCTTTTAAAGGTTTCTGTAGGGGGAAATGTCTGTTTGTTTTGGGGCATTTCTTACTATTCTCTTTCAACCATAACTTTGAAATGTCTCACTTTTTATGCACTGTTCCTCGATAGCTGTATTCTGTATTTCCTGTTTTCTTTGAAAACTCAAGTTTTGCTGTTGTATTTCTTGTTCGTTCCTTGGGGCATGCTGTTCTGAATCTAATAACTTCTGATGACAATCTGCTTGAATTGTATATCATTGTTACCATTGTTTGGGATATACTAACTATTGGGATTGTCACGACTTCTACCGAAGTCGTTGCCTCTCCGTGTTCGGGCGGTGCTCGGCGTTCGACGTCACCGGTCTTCTAGCCATCATTGATCCTTTTTTCATGACAATGTGATCCAATACGGAGCTGATAACGTCAAGCTCCCTCGCTTGTTCCTGAACGCGTTCCTCCAGCTCCATGGGCATAGTGTCCTCTCCTGCTGACTTCATATTAGGGTCAGAGATTCTGTCATGCATAGGTGTAATAGGTGGCAGGGAAGTCAGGCGCAGGAGAGTCAAATGGAGTGTAAAATGGAGTCTTTTAATAAAGTCCACGGAGTATGCTCCATAACACTCTATGTACATAAACACAAAACATGGGTACGAGGACCCGACGCGCACCTATACAAACAATTACACTACACTGACAATAACAATCTCTGACAAAGACATGAGGGGAAACAGAGGGTAAATACACAACAGGTAATGAATGGGATTGACAACAGGTGTGTGGGAAGACAAGACAAAACCAATGGAAAATGAAAAAAGGATCAATGATGGCTAGAAGACCGGTGACGTCGAACGCCGAGCACCGCCCGAACACGGAGAGGCAACGACTTCGGCAGAAGTCGTGACAGGGATTTTTTTATTGCTTTAATGATGTACAATATTTTTTTATAATGTGAAAAGAAGAAAAGTCCAACCATTTTAGAATGGTATTGTATAATGTGTTGCCCCTGGAGACAACTCTGTAAATGTAAAATACCTTTCTTAAAACTACCTGCTTCTGGTTTTCTGAGAGGTTATCTACACAAATTTAATTAAACCTTATCTGTGACCAATGGATCATCCCTCCTTTTCTTCCCCACACTCTTTCTTTATGTAAGTTTTCCTCCTTTCTTTTCTTTTGTTCTGTGGTAAAAAAAAGTGTGGTGATTGTTTCTTTTTCAGCTTGGCTCTTTTGCACCAATCAAATGTATCTGTGTCTCATATCAATTATGTGAGCCGGGACCAGAGTTAATTTCCAGTGTCTAAACCTGGGTTCCTCATCTCTCATTTGATAGCTTGGTTCTTCCACACCTCTGCACATTCTAATGAGAACCCTCGTTCAAATAATTACATTAGTAATCCCAGAGGAGATGGGGTAATTTATTTGCGGATGGCTTTTCGCTTTACACCATTAATACAGTACCTATCATATAGACTCCCATCTCCTCTCTCTCTCTTTATTTTCCTTCTATCCCTCCCTCTATCTTTCCATGGTCTCACACTCCATCTCCATTGGCCCTTTCGGTTGTTCACTCTCTCCATTTTTCTGTAGATTATTTAGATAATGATCTCTCTCTCTCTCTCTCTCTCTCTCTCTGGGTTCTGTCTTGCAACGGTGATGCCGTCTATCTCATGAATGACAAACGCCCTCTCCTTCTCCTTGTCATCCATTTCGTTTCCCGTCAGATGGGAACAAAGACAGTCCCCCTGCGTGTTGCAGCATCCGTACATCATTCAAAAGCACTTTATTTGGTTGGGTTTGGTTCGGAAAGCAATCAGTATCATAAAGTCATACAGCGGAGAGATAAATCGGTATGCTAGAGGGAGAAAAAGATGTAGACATGCCAGGGGAAGATATTGGGAGAAAACCCTCAAATGCATATTTTATATAATACATCACTTAATATGTTTTAATTTACATGACATGATTTTGTAATAATTCTGTGTATCCCTCCTTCACTCAGTGGTGCAGTGCAATTATAGTGATCAATATGGACTGATTTATCAGTGATAACTAGCTAAACCTTCACAGGAGCCTACAGTAGGGCCATAGTTAGAGAGCAGAGGTTAGAGGTCAGTGTAGGAAGCCCTGTAGGAAGTCATTGTAGGAGATCTTCCCCGTAGTGTTCTTGTCAAAGAAAGAGGTGAGGTGGAAGAATTCCTCCTCAGATAGGTTCACTCTGAACTGCCTTAGTACCTGTAGAAATACACAATCAGGATTATCTGGTGTGTGTGTGACTGTCACGTGTGTGACGTGTTATTAGTTTACAGCTTTTTAAATAATGGTCAAACAGTAGATTGTTGGACTATACCTTTCTGAATTCCTTGATAGAGATTTTGCCACTGCGGTTGTGGTCGAAGGTAACAAAGTTTTGCCTCAAGGAGCGCCAGAACTGCTGGACCGGGCCATAGAGTCTCAGCATGGCTTCCACACACTGTCTACTGAGAATACCCCCACTCATCTGGATCGCAAGGGAACCACAACCAGACCGCATCAGGACCACACCGGACCAGAGAAGACCAGATAGGACAGAACAGCGTTAACAAACACTGAAAGACAATTGCATGGATGTAATCATTCCAATCATATCGCTATTTTGTACACCTTACATGATGAGTTTAACTCAGTAAAGTAGCAGTCTTTATGAACTTGTTCTGAAAGACCGTTCCAGCATGAAGCACACAGGGGGTCTCTGGTTGCCTGGCTACCCAGACTCCTTGCTCTGGCCAAACGTTACGCCACACCCACGGACGTTAGTTTCCTCTCCGCAGTGAGTCTGGATCTGAGTACCTCTCCGACCCTTAACCGAATGCCAACACATTCGCGGCCGTCTGAATGGTCCAGAAACCGATGGGTTCGGCCAGAGCCGGAACACACATGGGTACAGCGGCGGTTTGAAAAGATCTGTCATTGGCTTTGATTCTCTGATCCAATCGCTGATAATGTTGTTTTGTACAACGCCCCTCGTCACCACAAACAACTTCAACGATGGCAGAGTCTCAGACTAAAGTGTGTGGCGGACGACAGTGCGATTCGTCAGGCTAGGTCTCTGATTTATAACACAGATGGTTGGTTTGGTTAGTAGATAATGAGGGTTATAATTGTGAACCAAAGCCAGTACGAGAGGGGGTTTGGATGGTTTGCATCTCGCAGGTTGCCAGACAAGCTCTCACCCACTCACTCTGGTGAGGCTTGGGGCCCTGCTTAATGCTAATGTTTAGTAGCCCGGGGGGATCTTCTCCAACCTGGCCACCCGCGTGTCATTTTTCGAAGCTTTTATTAACATACCTCATTGTGCCAAAAGCACACAAATCACCAAACTTGACAGGTATTGTTGTCAAGGAGGAGACAGCAGAGAGCCCGAGGGTGGGAGAGGTCCCCGTTGAGTATACACAATCTGGCAACCCACCGCCCCCTCGTTTTACATCACAGACCCCCTCCCCATTGAAAGTGATAGTTAATGAGTCAATAATGGACCAGAGAAAGAGCGAGGGAGAGGAAAAAAGAGTAGTATGAGAAAAGAGCAAGATAAAATATGTTTTCTCTCTCACCCCAAATACTAATTTACCACAGTTTCTGCAGTAAAAACATTTATGTTCATACAACACTCTGTCCCATATTGACAGTAAGTTAAACAGGGGTGGACAGTACCGGTGTAGTGGGGAGAGGTAGTTAAACAGGGGTGGACAGTACCGGTGTAGTAGGGAGAGGTAGTTAAACAGGGGTGGACAGTACCGGTGTAGTAGGGAGAGGTAGTTAAACAGGGGTGGACAGTACCGGTGTAGTAGGGATAGGTAGTTAAACAGGGGTGGTCAGTACCGGTGTAGTAGGGAGAGGTAGTTAAACAGGGGTGAACAGTACCGGTGTAGTAGGGAGAGGTAGTTAAACAGGGGTGGACAGTACCGGTGTAGTGGGGAGAGGTAGTTAAACAGGGGTGGACAGTACCGGTGTAGTAGGGAGAGGTAGTTAAACAGGGGTGGACAGTACCCGGTATAGTAGGGAGAGGTAGTTAAACAGGGGTGGACAGTACCGTGTAGTAGGGAGAGGTAGTTAAGCAGGGGTGTACAGTACCCGGTGTAGTAGGGAGAGGTAGTTAAACAGGGGTGTACAGTACCGGTGTAGTAGGGAGAGGTAGTTAAGCAGGGGTGGACAGTACCGGTGTAGTAGGGAGAGGTAGTTAAACAGGGGTGTACAGTACCGGTGTAGTGGGGAGAGGTAGTTTGGGCCGCTCAAAGGGCTGTCTGACTGCTGGCGGTTTCAAGTTGAGGAGGAAGTGACGTAGGAAGTCAAGATATGAGACGCGCCCACTGTCCCTCATGTCGAACTTTACGGCCAGACGATCAAGCTCCTTCTGGGTCACACTAACATTGAGGCTTTGCAGGATGTCTGTCACACACACACACAGTCAGGAAGTGATTTTGATCAAATGATTTTGAGGTGGATTGTGAATTGAGGTTACGTAAAATAATGATTGACTGGGGATAACGAATCAGACGCTGCGCTGTACATATGTCACTCTGTGATTGGTCATTTTACCCAGGAAGCAGCGTGTGCTGATCTCTCCGTCTCTCTCTCTGTCCTCCTCCCTGCACCTCCTCTGAATGTCCCTCCAGCAGCGCTGCACCTCCCCCTTCAGCCTCCTCTCCACCTCCTCACAGTCCACCAGGGGGCCCTCCTTCTCTCTCCCAGCCGTGGACGGACGTCTGGCCCTGCTGGACACACCCACCTCCGACTGGGGGTAGGGGGACAAGGACAGGGGATTGATAATGTGTGTTACTTTCAGTCCCAGATTAGAAGAGATAAGATATTGTAATTATGATTTGGATGCCATCCTAGTTAGATTTTGGATATCACTTCTGGTCACTCCCAGGAGCTTACAGAACTAACTGGGATGGCTTCTGTAACGCTACTTAGAACTGTGGACTATCAAATACAAAGATGGAGATATATAAGTAAACTGATAAGCATCATGTATAGAGAGATCCTGTACCTTTGAGCGTTGGAGGTTGCTGCCTGTAGTCTTTGGTCTCTGTAGAGCTGGTGGGGAGGATGACATCCTATCTATGGCCCCAGGGGATGGTGGTGATGGTGACATATCTATGAGCCCAGGGGATGGTGGTGATGCAGATTTCAGGGGACTGATGTCCTCTGGGTCTGTGGTCTTGTCCCTTATCGCAACAGCTCCACTGGCGTGCTTCAGGAACTCCCTGTACTCCAGATCCCCCAGCACATTCACTGGCAGCTTCTCCCACACCCTCTCGAACTGAGGAGAGAGAGGAATTACACGTTTAGTACACACACACACACATCATATCCCACATTTTCAAACTGATATTCACACAGACACACACTCACATTTACACACAAGCTTAATGAACTTCACGGATGACTAACGTTCTCTATAAGTAGTCAATAATTATCAACACATACACATTTGTTTTTGATTGCAATAATTAATAACTAAGGAGAACTTGGCTGGCAAATGCATAAAAAAATGAAAAAAATCTAATTTACACACATGCACGTTTGCCTATTCCTGTGGTTTCTGCATGACAACCCATTGATAGAGTATAATGAATTGTGCCTAGTATTTTTTTTTGTAAGAGCTTAAATAAATAAAAATATATGTAAAAAGCTATACTGTATGACCCTATTGAGACAGGACCCTGTCAGCTTACCTGGTCACTGGTGAGCCTCATGAAATGGCGGTCACACATCATTCTGAAGTCCTCTTTAGAGATGGTGTCATTATGGGTGTGTTCTAGGTCCACTATCTCCTTGGTGATGGTGTACAGGCAGGCGGAGACAACTTCCTCACTGATTTGCAGAGGCTGGGGCTGGGCGGGGAAACCTGCCTTACCCACTCTGTCTGACCAATCCTCAGGGGTCTGCACACACAGATGCATACACACGCAACAAATAAAAACAGATGCACATGCACAGGCCTACGTATAAACAGAGTACGGACCCCCCACCACACACACACAGACCCAATCACACACGTCCAGGTTGCATAGGTTGAACTGGTTGAGGAAGTCTCTCCAGTACACCGTGTGGTTCTCCCAGTTCAGCTTCATTCTGTCGAGCAGGAATCTGAACTGGGGGTCCGAGAGGCGGGCACAAAAATGGTCCAGCACCCGCCGGAACTCCAGAGGGGTGACTGTCCCGTTCCCACTCCTGTCGAAGGCAGAGAAGGCCTAAGAGACCAGACGGAGAGACAAGTGAGTAGGAGTCGGTGTGGCTGACCAGATGAGAGCATGTCTGAGCTTACACAAGTAGAAGGACCTCCCTCAGTCTTAATGCATATTAAAAAGCACAGTTCAATATTTACAATTTAAATAGTTTATTACTGTAAGTAGCTAAAACAAATTGATGTTAATTGTATACGTTGTTGGTCTTCACAATGAGAGCCAGGGAAGAAGAGGGACAGAGTGTCGGGAGAGGCCTAACCTTGTGGAGTATATCCATCGATGCAGTGACCAGTTCCCGTATCCTACCAGCAGCTCTTTCAGGACTGAGCCACTCCAGACTCTCGGCTGGGTCAGGGGATCCACAGGGCCTAGGGGGGTGCTCACACCCCTTCCCTGTCACGTGGTCAAACGCCTTCAGGAAGTCCACGTATGACAACGTCCTGTCCTCACTGTCCATTGGAACCTTGAGTCTAAAATTTAGAGGAGACAAAAGTGTCTATGTATTCAGCAGTTACAAACATCCGTTTAACATCAGTTTAACAATACTCAACATCAGTTCAACATCTCTTCAACAGTATTCAACATCAGTAAATGCTTCTGCTTCCTGGAAACTTTTCAGGGAATTAAAAACGGTTTATTTTCAGGTGTAGTTCACAAGGCATTACTTTTATTAGTCCTAGAGTCAGGAAACGTTCACAGAACAATTTGTGTATTATTATTATTTTGTTGAAATAACATCGGGCAAAAAATGAGATATAAGATTTTTCCAGGACCACGACGAAGATAGATAGATTGATTATAACCCAGTAGTTTGATCATTATTAAGGTGTGTTAGCTATATGAAGGAATGGAGAGGTCTTTATAATGAGAGTTATTTACGTGTGTAGGAGGTGGGTGAGTTGGTGTCTGTGTAGGGGACAGTTGTATCTCTGGAGCAGACTCTGTAGGTCCTCCACCCTGACTAGGCCCTCTCTCTTCTTATCCAGGCGGGTCAGAGCACTGCTCAACCCCTCACAGTTACCCTGCACCAAGCGCCTGGATGGTCAAATACACAGCACAAACATAGTTATTATTGATTACTCCTTTGGCCAAAGCTCAGACACATGCTTAACTCTAGAAGCGTATTCTATAGAATTTAATTAGTAATTGCACTAATTAATTTAGTTAATCACTCTTCACTCACTCAACGTCCTGAAGCGTAGCCCCTGCAGGGAGACCATCTGTGGGAGTGGTGTCTGCATCCTTCCTCACATGTCCCACCTCCTGTTGATCCACACCCAGCTTCTCCAGGAACGCAGCACAGGTGAGGTAGCCACGCCCTTCTCCATCATACCTGTCAGTGGAACAGTGTTCGGACAAATCACAGCTCCGCATTGATAACGTTGAATGATTTACACAAAACAGATCTCAAGTTAGGATTGAGTTGTCGTGTTCTACCGCACTCTAATATCGCTCACCTGGCCCACAGTTCCTCAAACTCATTAGGACTGATGGGGAGGTCGTAGGTATAGAGGAGACTCCTGAGGTCCTTCTTAAAGACCAGACCCTGACCATTTTCATCAAAACGACAAATCACCTGGAGGAGGTAACATAACTTGCAATGGGGTTCCTCTCACATGTTAACATACACATTATCCTCTTTGAGACTTGAGCTTCAGGGTAGAGGTATGAGTTAAACCAGACTGACCTTTGACATAGCAGTCCATCTGTGGCGTGCGTTGGACACCAAGTGGTCATGCAGTTGGTCTGGCCTGTTTGAACAGCATCAAGAACACACACAGAAACACCTCAGTGACATTTACATATGAATCCTGTCTAACCTCACACACACACTTCCACAAGACCCTACTCACCCATTGGCTGGCTTGAAATTCTGCCTGCGGGTCTTGCCGCTGGATTGGACGAGGGTGAAGAACTCTGGGTAGTTGAGGTTGGCTCCAGGCTGCAGGCCCAGCAGCTGCAGCAGGCGCTGGTACTCCCTCTCCTTGGTGACCAGGCCCAGACTGTCATACAGCTCTCTGAAGTCATGCCTGTCCACCACCCTGTCACAGTTCTGATCCATCACACGGAACGCTGACAGGATGTCCTGATTTGACAGAGAAGATGATGATGACATGGTGATTGGCTGTGTATATTGATTGGCTGTAAATATGTATGGAATGTGTATTGTTTTGCTACACGTTTTCTTGACGTTTTAGCGCTAGGCTTGGATTTGGGCTTTGGCATTATGCATTCTTTTTCAACTGACTTTAAAGGGTGTCTGTGAGGGTTAGTATCCCAACCCCTTGTCGTCTTATCCTGTCAGTACTAGGTGTTTGTGTGTGCAGTATAGAATGTGTATATTGATCAAAACAATTGATCCCAGAGGTAATGGAGTGTGGAGTTGTGTAGTGGGCGTGGACGGTTCCTCTCTCTCACCCCGTGGATGTTTTCGATCTTCTCTTTGATCACACCGAGGCAGTCCTCCGCTGTCAGGAGGCGTGGCTTAGCCCGTAGGTTACCATGGTTACCCCCCGAGGCCTGGTTCTGCTCTCTGGCCTGGTGCTCTTTTAAAAAACACAATTAAAATTCAATTTGGTTGGATGAAAGGGTTGGATTTTAAAGGCCCAGTGCAGTCAAAAATGGGATTTGCCTGTGATTTATATATATTTACACACTATGAAGTTGAAATAATACTGTAAAATTGTGAAAATGATGATAAGGACCTTTAGTGTAAGGGCCGGTTTTGGTAAGAGAGAGTTTTGGCTTGCCTGGTGACATCACCAAGTGGTAAATTAGTTAATAGCCCAATAAGAAAGAGAGTTTTCAGTTTTCCCCTCCCCTCTCCCAGACAATCGTAACAAAGTTTTTGCTTGAGAAATTGCTCTTTGCTATGAAGTAGTTTCTTTGAAAAAAATATTAACGCAAGATGCAAAAATGTCTAAGATTTTACTGAGTTACAGTTCAATATAAGGAAATCAGTCAATTTAAATACATGTATTATTCCCTAATCTATGGATTTTACAGACACCTTTAAAAAAAAAGTTGGGGCGTGGATCAGAAAACCAGTCAGTATCTGGTGTGACCACCGTTTGCTTCATGCAGAGCGACACATATCTTTCACATAGAGTTGATTAGGCTGTTGATTGTGGCCTGTGGAATGCTGTCCCACTCCTCTTCAATAGCTGTGAGAAGTTGCTGGATTTTGGCAGGAACTGGAACATGCTGTCATGCCGATCCAGAGCATCCCAAACATGCTCAATGGGTAAAATGTCTGGTGAGTATGCAGGCCAATCCATTTTCAGCTTCCAGGAACTGTGTACAGATCCTTGCGACATGGGGCTGTGCATTATCATGCTGAAACACGAAGTGATGGCGGCGGATGAATGGCACGACAATGGGTCTCAGGATCTCATCACAGTATCTCTGTGCATTCAAATTGTCATCGATAAAATACAATTGTGTTTGTTGCCTGTAGCTTATGCCTGTCCATACCATAACCCCACCGCCATCATGAGGCACTCTGTTCACAATGTAGACATCAGCAAACCACTCGCCCACACGACGCTATCTGCCCGGTAAAGTTTAAACTGGGATTCATCCATGAAGAGTACACTTCTCCAGCGTGCCAGTGGCCAGCGAAGGTGAGCATTTGCCCACTGAATTTGGTTACTGCAGTCAGGTCAAGACTCTGGTGAGGACGATGAGCATGCAGATAAGCTTCCCTGAGATGGTTTCCGACAGTTTGTGCAGAAATTCTTTGGTTGTGAAAACACACAGTTTCATCAGCTGTCCGGATGGCTGGTCTCAGATGAGCCCACAGGTGAAGAAGCCAAATGTGGAGGTCCTGGGCTAGCATGGTTACACGTGGTCTGCGGTTGTGAGGCCAGTTGGATGTACTGCCAAATTCTCTAAAATGACATTGGAAGCGGCTTATGGTAGAGAAATTAACATTAAATTCTCTAGCAACAGTTCTGGTGGACATTCCTGCAGTCAACATGCCAAAAACACCCTCCTTCAAAACTTGAGATGTCTGTGGCATTGTGTTGTGTGACAAAACTGCACATTTTAGAGTGGCCTTTTATTGTCCCCAGCACAAGTTTTACCTGTGTAATGACCATGCTGTTTAATCAGCTTCTTGATATGCCAAACCTGTCAGGTGGGTGGATTATCTTGGCAAAGGAGAAATGCTCACTGACAGGGATGTAAACAAATTTGTGCACATTTTAGAGAAATAAGCATTTTGTTTGTATGAAACATTTCTGGGATCTTTTATTTCAGCTCATGGGACCGACACCTTACATGTTGCGTTTATATTTTTGTTTCTTTTTGGCACTTTTAACTGAAAACAATCACAGTTAAGTACTTAATTGTTACCTGGAAATGATTTGATATTGAGATAAAAACAGCTGCATTGGACCTTTACATTTGTCACTTTAAAGGGAAATCAGGAGTAGAAACAATAACATTAAAAGTTTCCCGCCACTGTTTCGGACCACTCTCAAATGGACAGACAAAGCTATGGATGCAAGGACTGATTGTAACCAATGTTTTGAAGCTATACAGGTTGTTTACATTTGCTTTGTTTACAAACATTGGCGTAAAACAAGCTTAGATTTTGGGTTGTGATGGGGTATGGCAGTTGAACGAAGCTCATGAGACATTAACCTCTAAAAATCTATGCCGTTGGGGGGTTACTAAGCTAAAATATGGAATTGTTTTAGGATGGTCAAACCATGGATCATTTAGCTATTGGATTTTGAATTTTAGGACCCCTTTAGGTATAAAAAAAAATGTGCACAATTATTTGATTAAATATTGAGTTTGGTCTTTACAACTATAGCCCATTAAACCGCAGTGAACAACACATTCATAAATGGCAAAAAAGACAGTTGAATAATAAATCATAAGGAATAAAGTCTTGAAGTGTCGGCCCTATATCTACTGTAGGAGATATAAGAAAGCTCAGGAAATTTAAGGACACATATTTAACCCCTTATTTATGTTGGAACAAAACTACCTCCATACTTCTATATGTATGGGTTACCTACAAACAAGTTAAAATTGAGAACTCCTTCGTGAGAGTCTCCCCTTTCTGTAAAGTTGTCATAATAGTTTGTAAGCCAAACCGTTAGCATGCTACAGACGTTTTCGTGAGAGGACTGATTTTTGGGATGTCTCATGGTCTGACAAACATCACTGTAGCTTGGCCACCTTCCACCGCAGATGTGGTGGATGTGGTGGATTGAGACGCAGCCCTTGCAAAAAACGTATGTAATAAGTTATATTCTTCAAGAATCAAGGGGTACGTGTCATTAATTTATAAGTCGCAAAAATGGATGCAACAACAGCAGATTGCTCCTTTAATGTCGTCCTTATTGTTATTTTATTGACTTCCAAGAATTCAACTTGGCATGTCAAATGTTAATGTTCCCAGTTGCAAAAGGAAAAAAGGAAGAATGTCAGGCACAAAATTAATAACTGAGACTATCCTCTTATATTTATTGATAAGGTTAAAGGATTCATTTCAGTTTGTTGTCTTTTTGTGTAAAATATGCCCTTTTATGTTATTTACTGGTCACTGTAATGCAATTTCAGTGTCTGAAATTGACATCAACAAATTAGAATGTTGTTATAATTTCCACTCGGATTAGGCGTTTGTGTTTTTTTCACACAGAAAAAGGACCCCTCACAACTGCCGACGTCGGTAGTCCTTTAACTGCCTGACCCATTTCTAAATAGGATCTTGGCACTTTTTCTCTCCAAATCCTTTAAAACACAAATGTTGCACTTTGCAAACATGTCTAAGTTTAGGTCCTGATTCTGTTTAATGTAAAAAAATATATATTAAATCGAGGATACAAATTAGAGTGGTGCCCTGCTGCTTCCATTCTGCTTCCAAAGCTCATAATTACCCCAAACAGTCAGCAATAAGAGGGATTCTGCTTCTCTCTCCTCTCCTCTGTACCAATGAGAGATGGAGAGCTTGTATAAAACTATATTTATAATCCCAATGAGTCATGTGATAACAGAGACATCATTTCACAGGAAGCAGGGGGGTAGCCTTTGATCGCTGTGGGTGGGGTGCTGGTTGGGGAGGGGATGAGGATTTCTGAGGGGTTTTCAAGTGGAATGACCCTCTCTTTATCTCCCCTTGCTAGGACACTAATTTAGAGATCAGTCTGAGTCTCTAGACCATGGCAAGTTAAGATTCACACTCGACTCGTACCATCATACTTATCCAGGAAAGCCGAACAGGACATTTTTCCGTCTTTGAAACCAAGCGATACGTTGAGCTTGCGGAACTGCTTCTCATCCAAGGTGATCCAGCTCTCATCCAGTATCTGGGAATGTTGATAACAAGGAAATAGGTTGGGACTACATTAGGACAAGGTGCATGTCCTATACAAAGGTGTCAGATAAGATACTTATAATAATGACTGTATAGCGATATAATCTTCATAAAATAAACTGTGGCTCACATAGAGGAACACTATTGTCAAGGCCCTGAGAGAGCAGAGCTCAAGTACACCAGGTGTCAAGTAGAGGTCAAGTATACACAACTGTTTTGACCTTCTGACCTTCTTTAGATCTCTCAACGACAGCATTCCGTCTGAGCTTCTGGCCATTGCCTGGATATGGTCGTTGAGGGTAACATGTCTGTGGTCCAGCCTCTCTTTGAGCTTCCTGAACATAATGTTCTCCACCATGCGAACCCTTGGACCCCCCACAGTGGCGCTGGGGGAATGCACTGGCTTGTTGTTCACCAAGGCATTCTGGGCTTGATAGTTCAGTCTGTTGGTGTCAGAAATGTAGTACATGTTGCATTAGAACAAAAGACACTTCCTCTCTGACGCCTCTGTTACTTAACTTTACCCTTTGTTATTATGGACCCCCTGTCTCCGTCTGACCACCTTTCTCTCCCTCTATCTCTCACTTTCTCCATTCTATCTCTCTGCCTCTGTTCTCCATACCTGCCAGAGCCCTTGCGGGGGTAGTGTATAGTGCCTGTCTGTGTCTCTCCTGTAGGCAGGCCCAGGGCCCTGAGGAACTGTCTGTACCTGACCCTGCATGACCCTGGGTCTAAACCAGCCTCACACAGCCTAGAGTACACAGGACAACAAACAACATACAGTGTCTTGCAAAAGTATTCATCCCCCTTGGTGCATTACAACCTGTCATTTTAATAGATTTTTATTTGGATTTCATGTAATAGACATACACAAAATAGTCCAAATTGGTGAAGTGAAAAAAAAAAACTTGTTTCAAAAACTTCTAAAAGAAATTTAAAAAGTGGTGCGTGCATATTTATTCCCCCCCTTTGCTATGAAGCCTCTAAATAAGATCAGAAGTCACATAATTAGTTAAATAAAGTCCAACTGTGTTCAATCTAAGTGTCACATGATCTGTCACATGATCTCAGTGTATATACACACCTATTCTGAAAGGCCCCAGAGTCTGCAACACCACTAAGCAAGGGGTACCACCAAGCAAGCTGCACCATGAAGACCAAGGAGCTCTACAAACAGGTCAGGGGCAAAGTTGTGGATAAGTACAGATCAGGGTTGAGTTATAAAAAATATCAGAAACTTTGAGCATCCCACGGAGCACCATTAAATCCATTATTTAAAAAATGGTTCATATATGGCACCACAACAACCCAGCCAAGAGAGGGCCAAAACTCACGGACCAGGCAAGGAGGGCATTAATCAGAGAGGCAACAAAGAGACCAAAGATAACCCTGAAGGAGCTGCAAAGCTCCACAGCAGAGATTGGAGTATATGTCCATAGGACCACAGACCTGAGCTTTACGGAAGAGTGGCCAGAAAAGGCCATTGCTTATAGAAAAAAATAAGCAAACACGTTTGGTGTTCGCCAAAAGGCATGTGGGCTACTCCCTAAACATATGGAAGAAGGTACTCTGGACAGATGAGACTAACATTGAGCTACTAGGTCTGGCGCAAACTCAACACCTTTCATCACCCCGAGAATACCATCCCCACAGTGAAGCATGGTGGTGGCAGCATCATGCTGTGGGGATGTTTTTCATTGACAGGGACTGGGAAACTGGTCAGAATTGAAGGAATGATGGATGGCTCTAAATACAGGGAAGTTCTTGAGGGAAACCTGTTTCAGTCTTCCAGAGATTTGAGACTGGGACGGAGGTTCACCTTCCAGCAGGACAATGACCCTAAGCATACTGCTAAAGAAACACTTGAGTGGTTTAAGGGGAAACATTTAAATGTCTTGGAATGGCCTAGTCAAAGCCTAGACCTCAATCCAATTGAGAATCTGTGGTATGACTTAAAGATCGCTGTACACCAGCAGAACCCATCCAACTTGAAGGAGCTGGAGCTGTTTTGCCTTGAAGAATGGGCAAAAATCCCAGTGGCTAGATGTGCCAAGCTTATAGAGACATATCCCAAGAGACTAGCAGCTGTAATTGCTGCAAAAGGTGGCTCTACAAAGTATTTACTTGACTTTGGGGGGTGAATAGTTATGCATGCTCAAGTTTTCAGTTTTTTTGTCTTATTTCTTTTTTGTTTTACAAGAAAAAATATTTTGCATCTTAAAAGTGGTAGGCATGTTGTGTAAATCAAATGATACAAACCCACAAAAAATCTATTTTAATTCCAGTTTGTAAGGCAACAAAATATGAAAATTGCCAAGGGGGTGAATACTTTCGCAAGCCACTGTATAACCTCTATGTTCTGTAAGAATTAGAAGGTAATGAAGTGTGCTAACATTTTTACAAAGGATGTATAGATTTTTGTAGCACATTTTAATTTGTATTCTTCAAAATGTATGGAGTTTCAATTAATAATTTTTTTTAAATCTACCTATTGAGTCATCTATTCACCAGTTCAAATTGTAATCAGTCGTTTTTATATTTCATCATTTTTGGAGGATGGATGTTAAGTCTTGTTGAAGTGTGTGTCTACAAGAGGGATTGGTTGCTCACTTGTTGAAGTGTGTGTGTGAGAGGGGCAGGCCATAACATTGTATGATCCTTCTCAGGTCTTCATTGCGAACAGATCCTGTCTCTCGAGGGTCACAGTCCCCTAAAGCCTCCAGCATGGGACCTATCTGATCACTCAGCTTATCACGCAGCAAGCCCTTCACCTGCAGACACACACCACAATACACCCTTCAATACACACCTCAATACAAACATCAATACAAAAACAACTGTATATGTCTATGTTTCATTATTCATCATACTAAAATGGGTGAAAACAGCCATTTTTTCTGTGCTATGTTGTGTTTTGCAGTTTATTTACGGTAGTCCATGTGTCTGCTGCCGTGGGTGCCTTTTCAATCCACTGTGGATACTGAGTCTCATTCAACTCTCTCTGCTCCTCCTTAGTCAACAGACACACACATGAACATGTGCCAACACATCAACACACAAACACACACACTGAACTTCCTGTACCTGAGCCGCATCCTCCATGATCTCCTCCTTCCATCCTCCAGTAGGGGTGTGTAGTGTCTCCCTCCCCGGGGAAGAGTGCACCCTCCTGGGTTTGAGCAGCTCCAGGCTAGGCTGAGTGATGACCCCAGTGTGCTCTGGGTCCAGCAGGATCAGGAGCTCTCTAACCTGGGCTGGGCTCAGACGGGGCCTGGGGGTGTGGGGCTCCCTGCGGCTGGACCAGGAGCCCTGGGGACCCCTCAGGTTATACTGGGGGACTTCCAAAGCCTGACGAAGGTCTGCCCTGGTGATCCTCCCTATCCTACCCTGTAGAGAGACATGACACCCACTCTTTGAGTTCTCTTCCTCATTTAGGATATAGGTGTAGGAGTTGCCTTTACATTTGGGCTTGAAGCCCCAGTTTTGAAATGTGAAGTGTTTTTGTGTAAAATAGTTAGGTAACATTAGTTGCTATTCGTTGGTGTTGAAAAGTGATCTTCATACATTAGCAGCCAGAGGCTTGTGTAAAAGTGTTGTTTTACCATTAGCCAGACGTCTGTTGCCCTTGTGTCATTTTAAACAGTTAGCAGCTTTATATTGGTTGGTAAATCACACAGAGACACATTGTGCATCAGCATACGTCATCCCAGCTTAACACAACTTCTCCCCAGAGTCTGTCTAAAACACATGCAGGCTGGCTTCCAACCTGCCTGTCTGGAAAAGCAAATTATTGGCGGGAGGTGTGTGTGGACGCCATGTTTGACCTAGTACCCACAGAATTGATTATTAAAACAGTTGATGGGGGGGATGTTTTTCTTTCTTTAGTGCCATAAAAGGAGGAGGTTCTGATGGATATGTTTTGATTTCATATCTGGGATAGGCTTCACACACGCTTAAACTTGGACACCAATGATTGTTTTGTGTATTGCTGTAGCCCATCAACATCAAACATCGCTGTGAATCAATCGAAGACATATTCTCCACTAAAGTTTAGTGTGACTATCACGTTTCATACGTTTCATACGGCTGATGTGGAGTGATTTGAGCATCTGGACATAGAACTTGAGGCATGATGATGTTGATGTCGCACATGGTTGTCAAGTGAACATATGGTGACTGAGTGTGTAACTAGTGGCCATACGTAACTCAATTTCTGGACATCAATAGCTGCATCTAACAGTCTGCCTATCTGTAATCTGCTGAAGTACTGTGTTTCTCTAAATCTTTTACACTGTGGTAGTTCTTATAGTTCTCCTGTCCCTTGTTCCACTCCTTCGTGAGGACTTGTCTCTTACCCTGTCCAACTGTTTAAAGGCTCTCTTCAGTATAGGGTAGAACTCTGTCAGACTCCGATGGCCCTCCTCTGCGTCAGGTAGCTCTGGAACCCTATGAGAGAGAAGAGGAGGAGGAGAGAGATATTGGGAAAGATGGCGAGAGAGGGCGGTCGATAGTGAGAAAGGTGTATTGGAAGTCCAGAACCAGATGTCATGAAATAGAGATATATAATAGAATATCCTAAAGTAGTATGGAATATGTTCCTTGTATAGAATTCAGATCAGGGAGTGGTAGTGAGAGATAACTGACCTCTCTGTTTGAGGAGTGGTGTAGTCCTCCTCTGTGACTGGACCCTGAAACTGACCCAGGAACGGTTTCCATTTGACAGGCCCTGTTGCTCTCACCCCAAAACTACAGCATGCGCACATACCACACAAACAAACAAACACAACAAATGCAAAAAATCTTGTTAACATTGAGACTCTGGATAACGAAATGTCAGAAAGCAGTGAAGCAAACAAAGGAAGAGGAAGTGCTCCCCTGCTAGACTCAGGCACCGCTCCTGGGGGATGGGGAGTGGAGTGGGAATTTGAAATAATCTCTCGTGGACAAACTACGTAAACACAATCGAGCATCTGACCAAATATTTTTCTGGGTTAACCGAGATAAAACGGGAAAGTGTTGTGAGCTGCTGATAAGAGTCACCGGCAGGGAATTGGTAACAGAAAGAGAAGAGAGCATAGTAATCAAGTTAACCGTGTCACTGTGTTCACTTTCATACCGGCAGGTCAGGCTCTGGAAGGTGCTGAGGCTCATGGGAAACAGGAAGCTGCTGAGGACGGCCCTCAGGTCTTCCTGTGACACCAGTCCAGAGTGGGTGACATCAAACGCTTGCAGTGCTCTCCACACTAGGGTACAGCTCACATACAACTAACAGAGACACACACACACACACACATTACGTTGGGGAGTAGACACACAACACTAATGACAGGAAGTGACTCAACGCTGTGGTTGCCGTGGGGATCACCCCCATATGATGTGCAGTACTACACTGCTGCTGCCTTCCCACAAATTAGTCATGATTAACACACTAACTCAGGAGCAGATTTTTCTGGGCAAACATTTTAATGAGAAGTGTTCCCTCTGTCGCGACGCATACTAGCACGCCACTTAGAGCCAATTTCCTCTCTCTGTCTCATCTAAGAGGATAACTCACGGAACAGGGCCAGATGGTGACATACAAACAAGAATAAAACACACACAACTATGCACACATACACAAGCAGGAGCGTACAAACACATGCATGCACGCACACAAAAACGCAAACACACACACTGTCGTAGTTTAAACCAATCTGGAAAGATGGTATCCTCCCAATCATATCATGTAATGCTTTCACTTTTCAACAGTGACCTTGATAAGGTCATTGTGCAGTTGGCCAAATGTTTAGCTAGTGGATAATCTCTGTTATGCTATTTTCTCCACTGAGTTGGCCACAATACTTTATCATGGTGCCGTCAAAGTTGACTCTTCTACCTTTTCCAGGAAGAGCGTCTGCAGCTCATCTTGAGTCAGGCCTTGGATCTCCTGTGTATCTCCTGTTGCATTCTGGGACAAGGCTCTGTTCCTCAGTTTTATCTTGTCTGGAGGACTAATTTCTTGCCAGCCCAACGCTGTAAAACACACGATGTCATCAGTCATAGCCAAGACAGATTAAAGTGTTCGGCTGTAGCTTAATGGTTGAAACTCTGTGTATATTTGTCTGCGGGTCTATGTGTCTCTAAACAGCTATTTGAGTGCCTTATGAACTGATTGTAATCATTTGAGTTATCACGCCCTCCTATCATACAATAAGACCCCTACGTTACCTAGCTTTGGAGGCTCCGGGACAAGCTTCCTGCACTTGTTAGATTCCAGGCCCAGCTTCTCCAGGAACACTTTGTAGGACATGGTTGCCATGTTGTTAGGGCTGTGGTGGGTCCACAGTCTGCAGTGGAGAGGAGATCAAAATCATAGTCCATTTTATTGGGTAAGTAAACTGAAGATCAGAAAAGGAAATGAGAGATAGAGGGGCAACACTGTGAGATATGTGCTGAAAATAAACAGAGCGAGAGAGGGTGAGGAAAAGATGGAGAGAGGGATAGTGTGTGAGAGAGAGAGAGTGGGACAGAGATAAAGTGAGAGGAAGATATAGAAAAAAGGAGAGACAGTGAGACAAAGTGAGAGAGAGCTTCCTGAGTACTGAAACCAATTAAAGCCATGTTAAATGAACCTGTCACACAGAATCCTCTAGAGCCACATCACTAAAAGTTGGGCGACGTTTCTGGAGTGGATTTGACTGCAGGGCCCAAAGTTTTAAAAGTCAATTAGCTCTCTCTCTCAATGAGAAGACAAAGGACTGACCACAAAGTTAGCATTAGTTATCATGTCCATTCCAAAAGATTACTTCTGACCGTAGGGAGTACTGGAAATAGTTGGATCCATCATCCATGATGGGTGTGTGTGCATGCTTGTATGTATTGGACCCTCTCTCCCACCTCTGGTAGTCTCTCTGTGATAAGGGGAAGCAGTAATTCTCCAGTATTCGGCGCAGCTCGTGTTGCTGGATCTGTCCGTCTCGGTTGTAGTCGAATAGACGAAAGGCCCGGATTACATTCTTCAGGTTGCTCCCAATCTGCAGAGTTTCAAAACCAAGAAAACAACTCAGAAGTGTCTGTGTGAACTGCTAAACTCTGTCTGAAGCTCTCTGACTTTCATCTGCACAAGCAGTGGTATTGACGCCTCTGATTCTGAAGCCTTGATCTGTTGATGCAGAGCAGAGTGTGTTCTGTTCCCCAAAGCACTGTGTTGGGGTGAGAGGGGAGGGTGTAAACACAAGTACTGCAGACTTCTGAGAGACAGAGATGGAGCAGAGGGTAAGGGGAGGGATGTTAGAGGGATGAAGGCTGAGTCAGAGAGATAGGTAGGTTTGGGTTTGGAGGCTAGATACAGACTGATTTAAGTCAGACTTATGTCAGACTTATTTTGTGATTGTTAATGGGGGGGTAGTTGGAGTGCTATTTTGGGGTAAATGGTTTCATGAGGGGTTAGGGCAGATAGCTGGGTTTGAGTTTGGGGTCCTTCTAGAGGGGTTACATTTTTGTTTGTAGGTAGTTGTAGGTTACAGGCGGTAAGTGGTAACATTTGTGGGTGATAAGTACAGTATGCTGTACATCTATAGGTTGACTAGCCATAAAGTAAACAGTGATGGGTTAGCTATGGGCAGTGTCCTTTAGAGCCACTGTGTGATCACTCCTTCCTCCATCTTTCCTCATTCTCCTCCACACTTCAGCTCATAGCTCGGGGTGCCACGGAAACCATGGAAGAACAGGAACAGTTAGATACTAAATATACCCCGTTGACTCTTGGGTAATCAGAGTTTTCTGTCGCCCAAAGAGTTCTCTGTCTAATTGCACTCTGATTAGCAGCGCTACCAAACGTCTCCCTGAAAGACAAGCAGGGGAGCCTCCCTCTCCCCACTGGGCTAACACACTGACATTGTCTATATGGCAATGTGTTGCACATAATACTGTCCTTCCAAATGGAGAAGGATAGACTGAAAACAAGCTGATAGAACACCCTCAGGGTCGTATTCATTAGGCACCAAAAGGAAGAAAATGGACTAAAATAAGGAGGGACTACCTGAACATATCCAATAAAAAACACTTATTCGGTTTTCGTTGCGAAACATTTTTAAAACGTTTTCCATTGGATTCCCTAACGAACACCACCCAAGTCACCTTAACTGACCTAAAATGTTAGCATCATATAGTAAGAACCCTTTAGCATCTCATCATTTTGAGTATCATAATGAACAATACTGATTCAAGACTCG
The DNA here is from genome assembly GCF_018296145.1 of Oncorhynchus tshawytscha. Classification (NCBI taxonomy): domain Eukaryota; kingdom Metazoa; phylum Chordata; class Actinopteri; order Salmoniformes; family Salmonidae; genus Oncorhynchus; species Oncorhynchus tshawytscha. Next base: position 14,183,670 of record NC_056445.1, read on the forward strand.
ATTCCAAAGTCGTTTGAGTCCGCCTTTTGATTCTCTGCTCTCTGTTGTTAACTTCCGAAAAATCTCCCACTGTATGTAGAATCTAACAACTTCGACAACTATGAAAGCTTTCAGACAAGCATACCAATTACCTCTTGCATTAGGACCAGCTTTCATTCTCTTCTGCTGGAGTCAGGGGAAAGGAAACACTAGCTATACAGTCGTGTCGTGTTTAAAAAAAGATCAAATGAAAGGGAATGTATTAAAGACAGATATAAATATGATCCCCCCCATCTCTCCATCCCCTCTCCCAAACGAAGAGGATTCTGTGCTAATTAGAAATGTGTTAAAATCACAAAGGAGAAAGAGAGAGGAGAGCTTACACTATTAATGAGCAGAGACATGGGGATATCATCATCCAATCTCCAGTGCTATCTCTCTATCGCTATCTCTCTATCTCCTCTCTCTGCACACTACGGGCTATGGCTACTCCCCCTCTCCTCTCTCCGTTAATCTGTCTTTGTTTCTTCCTTTTCTGTTCCCTCCCTCGCTTGCTCGCTCTCGCTAACTTTTTGCTTTCTCTTTCTCTCTTCTTTTCTGTCGCTCTTTCTCTTGCTCTGTCTCTCTGTGTCCCTTCCTCTCTCTGTCTTTCTCACCTCCCTTGCTTCCATCATTTTCGTGTCCTCTCTCTCCCATCCCTCTATCTCCACATCCTCTGTCTAACTCTCCCTCCATCCCCTTCCCCCACTTCCATCCCATCCTCTCCCTCCCTCCCTCCCTCCCTCGCTCTCTCCCATCCCTTCCTCCCTAGTCTCCCATCCCTGTCCCAGCCAGTGCCAGTTCACCATTAGGCAGCTGTGTTTCAGGTTGGCATGGCTTGGAGCCTGGCATGGTGCCACAGTGAGCGCCCCTCGCCACCCGCCCGCCCGGCCGGCCCTGCGCTCGTTAATTAACGAAAGCTCTGTTGTTTTTGTTTACCAGCCTGTTATATGTTAATCCATCTTTGTGTGTGTGTGTGTGTGTGTGTGTGTGTGTGTGTGTGTGTGTCCTTGTGAGCTGGTTAGAATGAGATGGATAACACAGCCACAGATCTAGTCACTCAAAGGGGCATTTGGGGATGGGTTACAGACTATGACTGGCTACATATCATCTCTCTCTGTCTGTCTGTCTCTCGATCTCTCACTCTTGCTCTATCTATCTCTCCTTGTCTCTGTTTCTCGCTCTTTCTCCCTTTTTTCTCAATTCCCTGCTTCTTACTTTGTCTCTCCTCTGGTTATAGTATATTTTTATACATAAAAGTATGAATATGTATTCACTCACTACTGTGAGTCACTCTGGATAAGAGCGTCTGCTAAATGACTAAAGCAAATGTATATTTCTCTATCTCAAACTGACAAAGCCAGTGGAGCCACTGTAACTTGTCATTATTTACAGTGTCATAGGGTCAATTGTGTGGAGATGTGTGAGTCTAGGTCGGACTCTGAAGATGTCTTGTAAACAGTGTGTAACGACAGGCCTAAATAGTGTTCCCGCTCCTCTTTCTGTCAACCAGAACTCCTCCACGCGCAATCTAACCTTTCCTGTCACCGTGAATTATGGGTAGGAGACAAGCAGAGGGACGCGGGTGGCTCTCTGAAGAGAGCGATGAAAGACGAGACGGAGGGAGAGACTCAGAAAGGAATGAAGGGAGGTGGATCACAAATAGAAGTTAAGAAGAGAAATCACAGTGACGCAGAGAGGGGGGAGAGGGAGAAAGGGAGAGGGAGAGAGGGAGGAACATAAAGAGAAGAAAAGAGAGAGAGAGAGAATAGATCAGAGAGAAGAGTGCTGCTGCCTTTACGTGTGTCTGTCAGTTAAGGGGGTAATTCTTCTCTGGTCAGAGCATGTCGGTAGAGGTGGGGGTATGGAGGGGGATGGAGGGGTACGGAGGGGGATTAGGGAAAGTAGAGACACTGAAACTCAAAGCATACACCTCTACACAAGGTGACATAGCTAAACCTATGTTGGACGCATTTGAAGTTAAGCATGAGGGAAGTTGGACTTACAACGTTATTATTGATTGAATGAGAGGAAGGGAATGAATGAGAAGTTCAGGAACAGCGAAAGACATAGAGAGCCCACTCAGATCAACAGCGAGATAAACACAGCGAGAGAACCCAATGACCCCAGAAAGTGAGAGAGTGTTCCTCATTCAAAGGTTCTTGGATGGTTACTCCAGAGATGAGCTAATGTTCTCCCTCTGCACTTCTCCAAGGAGGTGAAGGTGGGAGGTATCAGAGGAGGGAGGTAAGAGGGGGACTGCGGTCTACATGGAATATTGATAAGTGAGGCGCATGTGCAGGGCAAACAGCTGTGACTGGTACTTCATCATATGTGTGTGTGTATCACTCATTACCAGCCACAGCTGTTACTCTGAGACTCACCATGCTCTGCAGAGACGACTCATCAGAGAGTGACCGGAGACACACCCACTGTCATATACACACACTCATATATGCACGCAAGCACACGCATGCACACACACATACTCTCTCATATACACACTCACACACTCATAAACACACACACACATACACACACACGTGTGACTGACCTGAGCTGTGATGTATACTCTTAGAAACCTAAAAGGGTTCTTCGGCTGTCCCTTGACAAACCCTTGTTGGTTCCAGGTAGAACCCTTTTGATTCAGGTCTCTCCAGAGATGTTCGATAAAGTCTGGCCTCTGGCTGGGCCACTCAAGGACATTCAGAGATTTGTCTCGAAGCCACTCCTGTGTTATCTTGACTGTGTGCTTAGGGTCGTTGTCCTGTTGGAAGGTAAACCTTAGCCCCAGTCTGAGGTCCTGAGTGCTCTGGAGCATCAAGGATCTTTCTGTACTTTGCTCTGTTCATCTTTACCTCGATCCTGACTAATCTCCCAGTCCCTACCGCTGAAAAACATCCCCACAGCATGATGCTGCCACCACCATGCTTCACTGTAGGGATGGTGCCAGGTTTCCTCCAGAAGTGACGCTTGCCATTCAGACCAAAGAGTTCAATCTAGGTTTCATCAGACCAGAGAATCTTGTTTCTCATGGTCTGAGAGTCTTTAGGTGCCTTCTGGCAATCTCCAAGTGGGATGTCATGTGCCTTTTACTGAGGAGTGGCTTCCGTCTGGCCACTCTACCATAAAGGCCTGATTGGTGGAGTGCTGCAGGGATGGTTTTCCTTCTGGAAGGTTCTCCCATCTCCACAGAGGAACTATCAGAGTGACCATTGGGTTCTTGGTCACCTCCCTGACCAAGGCCCATCTCCCCCGATTGCTCAGTTTGGCCGGGCAGCCAGCTCTAAGAAGAGTCTTGGTGGTTCCAAACTTCTGTAATTTAAGAATGATCGGGGCCACTGTGTTCTTGGGGATCTTCAATGCTGCAGACATTTTTTGGTACCCTTCCCCAGATCTGTACCTCGACACAATCCTGTCTCGGAACTCTACGGACAATTCCTTCAACCTCATGTCTTGGTTTTTGCTCTGACATACAGTCAACTGTGGGACCTTACATAGACAGGTGTGTGCCTTTCTAAAACATGTCCAATCAATTGAATTTACCACTGGTGGACTCCATTCAAGTTGTAGAAACATCTCAAGGATAATCAAAGGAAACAGGATGCAGCTGTGCGCAAGGGTCTGAATACTTATGTAAATAAGGTATTTCTGTTTTTTAATTTTTTTATACATTTGCAAAGATTTTTTTTTTAAAACAGTTTTCGCTTCGTTATGGGGTATTGTGTGTAGATTGCTGAGATCTTTTATTTAATCCATTTTAGAATAAGGCTGTAACGTAACAAAATGTGGAAAAAGTAAAGGGGTCTGAATACTTTCCGACGGCACTGTACATTACTACATTACCCACTGCACAGCAGCCTGTCATACAGCCCAACAGAACAGAACTGTGACAACCCCAACCTCTGAGGGCTAACCGCTGATTCTATTTAGTACAATCCTCTATTTCACATCACAATAAACAACCTAGTTAATATCTGGAACATATGCACTGCAAAATGCAAATACAGATGGTTGCGTTATACGCTGAACCAAAATATAAACGCCACATGCAACAATTTCTACGATTTTACTGAGTTACTGTTCATATAAGGAAATCAGTCAATTGAAATAAATAAATTTGGCCATAATCTATGGATTTCACATGCCTAGGAATACAGATATGCATCTGTTCATATACCTTTAAAAAAAAGGTAGAGGCGTGGATTAGAAAACCAGTCAATATCTGGTGTGACCACCATTTGCCTCATGTAGCGAGACACATCTCCTTTACATAGAGTTGATCAGGCTGTTGATTGTGGCCTGTGGAATGTTGTGCCCTTCCTCTTCAATGGCTATGCGAAGTTGCTGGATATTCACGGGAACTGGAACACACTGTCGTACACGTTGATCCAGAGCATCCCAAACATGCTCAATGGGTGACATGTCTGGTGAATATGCAGGCCATGGAAGAACTGGGACATTTTCAGCTTCCAGGAATTGTGTACAGATCCTTACAACATGGGGCCGTGCATTATCATGCTGAAACATGAGGTGATGCGGCTGAGTGCACGACAATGGGCCTCAAGATCTCGTCACCGTATCTCTGTGCATTTAAATTGCCATCTATAAAATGCAATTGTGTTCATTGTCCATAGCTTATCCCTGCCCATACCATAACTCCACCACCACCATGGGGCACTCTGTTCACAACGTTGAGATCAGCAAACAGCTCGCCCACACAACGCCATACACGTGGTCTGCGGTTGTAAGGCCGGTTAGACGTGCTGTCAAAATCGCTAAAACGGCTTAAGGTAGAGAAATTATCATCCCATTTTCTGGTAAAAGCTCTGGTGGACATTCCTACAGTCAGCATGCTAATTGCACGCTTACTCAACACTTGTTGCATTGTGTTGTGTGACAAGACTGCATGTTTTAGTGTCGCCTTTTATTGTCCCCAGCACAAGGTGCACCTATGTAATGATCATCCAGTTTAATCAGGAACCCTTCAGGGTTTTTTTTTATTTAATCTCGTGAAACATGGGACCAACACATGTTCCGTATATATTTGTGTTTAGTGTAGTATGCCTCCTACGTGTGCTGTACATTCTTCTGGATGCATAGGGATAATATTATGTTGACATGACAAAAACATCTCTATCTCAATTTCACAGGTGAATCACTTCACCGCCCACATAGACATGTCATTTTGTCATGTTTGTCACCTCCCTTTTATATAGAGTGGTATCTATCTTCTCCAGGCTTGTGTTGAAACAACAAAGTGTGCATTAGTGTCTTTATGTGTGTGTGTGTGTGTGTGTGTGTGTGTGTGTGTGTGTGTGTGTGTGTGTGTGTGTGTGTGTGTGTGTGTGTGTGTGTGTGTGTGTGTGTGTGTGTGTGTGTGTGTGTGTGTGTGTGTGTGTGTGTGTGTGCGTGCGTGCGTGCGTGTGTGTGTGTCATCGAGACCTTGTGTTTGAGGCGTTGCTGTATCTCAGTCAGGGTCATACCCCTCTGGTCTGATCCAGAGACACACCTGAAAGACAGACATACAGACAAACAGAGAGAGAGAGAGAGAGAGAGAGGTCAACCTGCTGAACCAAACCAACCATAGGGTCATGTAACACAGATAGTATTTTCACCTATGCGCGTTACAGTGTAAGGGTGTGCCCACCTGTGGTAGCTGTCTGGTCTCTGTGCTGTAGAGGAGGCTGTAGAGCTGTAGGGTCTCTGTGATGTAGAGGAGGCTGTAGAGCTGTAGGGTCTCTGTGCTGTAGAGGAGGCTGTAGAGCTGTAGGGTCTCTGTGCTGTAGAGCTGTAGGGTCTCTGTGCTGTAGAGCTGTAGGGTCTCTGTGCTGTAGAGCTGTAGGGTCTCTGTGCTGTAGTCACCCTGCTGTACCTCCTGAGAAAGTCCATGTAGTCCACCGTTACACTGTCTCTCTTAGACACCTACAGGAGACCAACAAATCCAGACTGTTTACTCAGCGTATCTGGATCACTGGTAGAGAATGGACAAGGATGGCGATGGTGATAAGGAGGATGATAATGATCACATTCATCATAAGCATAATAATAATGCTGAAATTTAAATCAATTTTTTCCCCTAAAACTTCTGAGCAATTCCAGACTTTTGCCCACAACAACCAAAGTGAAGAGTAATGACAACTCCATGGTGTCAGACAGTAAGAGCAGGGTTCTGCCTGTGTAGCGTCAGGTGGGTTGAGCTGTAATTCTGGGGCTGGGTGGTCGGGGAATAGGTGGATGTTCAGAACGGGTCACACCTGGGGAATCAGCCCACTGCTTTTATGCTGGCACCAGCAGTGGAACAGTATCTCTCTTAAGTAAGCCACACACACACACGCACACGCACACAGATGGATAAGGGAGATACGCACGCAAGCACACACACTCACATGGATAGGTAGATATATACACACACCTATTCTGCTGGTTCATAATCAAAGTCTAGTCTCTGACACCCTGCCCTACATCCTCCCACGGTGTAATCCAGTGCTTCTGCTCCCTACAGAGCTCTATGGCATTGAGTCTTATTATAGATGTCACACTGTCTAATTATCACTGCTATCAGCAGGCACCGAGCGGAACGCCTAGCTAGAACCACAGGAGTACTGCACCGCTCTGCATGCTCTATATACCTCTATATACCTGGGAATGGGGCTGGTAAGACTGCTGTGTACAGTCATGGCCAAAAGTTTTGAGAATGACACAAATATTAATTTTCACCAAGTCTGCTGCCTCCGTTTGTATGATGGCAATTTGCATATACTCCAGAATGTTATGAAGAGTGATCAGATGAATTGCAAAGTTCCTCTTTGCCATGTAAATGAACTGAATCCCCCAAAAAACATTTCCACTGCATTTCAGCCCTGCCACAAAAGGACCAGCTGACATCATGTCAGTGATTCTCTTGTTAACACAGGTGTGAGTGTTGACGAGGACAAGGCTGGAGATCACTCTGTCATGCTAACTGAGTTTGAATAACAGACTGGAAGATTCAAAAGGAGGGTGGTGCTTGGAATCATTATTCTTCCTCTGTAAATCATGGTTAACTGCAAGGAAACACGTGCCGTCATCATTGCTTTGCACAAAAAGGGCTTCACAGGCAAGGATATTGCTGCCAGTAAGATTGCACATAAATCAACCATTTATCGGATCATCAAGAACTTCAAGGAGAGCGGTTCAATTGTTGTGAAGAAGGCTTCAGGGTGCCCAAGAAAGTTGATTCAGCATCCAGAAACAGTTTGGTGATGAACAATGCCTTTTCCAGCATGATGGAGCACTCTGCCATAAGGCAAAAGTGATAACAAAGTGGCTAGAGGGAACAAAACATTTATATTTAGGGTCCATGGCCAGGAAACTCCCCAGACCTTAATCCCATTGAGAACTTGTGGTCAATCCTCAAGAGGCGTGTGGACAAACAAAAACCCACAAATCTAACAAACTCCAACCATTGATTATGCAAGAATGGTCTGCCATCAGTCAGGATGTGCCCCAGAAGTTAATTGACAGCATGGCAGGGCAGATTGCAGAGGTCTTGAAAAATAATTGTCAATAAAAGCCTTTTACACTTATGAAATGCTTGTAATTATACTTCATTATTCCATAGTAACATCTGACAAAAATATCTAAAGACACTTTCTGGAAATGAATATTTGTGTCATTCTCAAAACTTTTGTCCACAACTGTAGGTACAGTGTTCTAGTGTGAAGGTCAGACCCAGGTCATTATGTTATAGTGAATGTGCAGTGGAGTAGAGGTAGGCAGTATAGAGTAGTGGGTGGCACCTTCACCCTTCAGACATGACAGACTCCCTCTGTTTCTTTCTCTCTCTCTCTCTCTCTCTCTCTCTCTTTCTGTCTGTCTTAGACTCTGTCCATCATCCACCTCCGTCTTCCCCTCCACTCCCTCTCTGTCCACCTCTTGTTTGTCTTTCTGTCAGTCTGTCTTATTTCTCTTTCCCTCCCTTCCTCCCTCTCTAACTCTGCTCTAGGACTTCCCTGTAATTATTGGAGCAAGTGTTTTTTAACATGTAAGGCAACCACCGCCTGCTAAATAATTGATCACGATTTTTTTTAAATTATAATTTAGACTTCTCTGAAAGTGTTTGAGAAACAGATGAGACAAAAAGGCAAGGAAAGAGAAAGAGGAGGGAGACAGAGAAGGGGGGAAAAAGCCGCTTGTGGCATCTCCCTCCCTCAAGCACAAAGCGACTTCCACATCAAAATGTCACCAGCACAACAGCTGCTGCTCCTGCGATATGGTCCTTTAAAGTAAACTTTCGACAACTCCCCTCGAAAAACACCGTCTTTTTAATGAATAAGGAACAGAAAGACAGAGAGGGGGAGGAGGAGGAGGATGAGGTGGGAGGAAGGAGCACAAAGTGCTGATATTATGGGTGGAAATCTGTGGGAAAGACAGGCAGTCAAACTGTCAGGCGTGAGCGCTGAGACGGAACAAAGAGGAACAGTGGAGACAATTACATTGGCGCTGTGGAGTGACGAGAGGCATCGCACAGCAACACACCACGGATGGAGGGAGAAGGGATACACCGTATACATGATAAACAACTCTGCTGTAGGTGTATATCACTTCCCATAACACCACTCTGGTACTGATCAATGATAAACAGGTGTGGATGAAGAACAAACAGTGGGAGGTATAGGAACACAAAATGTAAACGCGCGAACAGCTACACTTACGTCACTAAATATCGATCAATGTCCCCACTGCTTTCATAAACAGTGCAAGGGAATGATCAATTTGATCAATGATGATGTGGCCAATGCTATTACTACTGTCAGTGATGCATCAAGAGAGTCACATTTCCTTAAGTGGTCCTCATGTACTGAACAAAAATATAAACGCAACATGCAACAATTTCATTGTATTTACTGAGTTACAGTTCATATGAGGAAATCAGTTGAATTGAAATCAATTAATTATGGATTTCACATGACTGGGAATACAGATATGCATCTGTTGGTCACAGGTACCTTAAAAAAAAAAGGGCCTCACAATTCGTCAGGGTATTGTTGTGTATTCAAATTGGCATCGATAAAATGCAATTGTGTTCTTTGACCATAGCATATGCCTGCTCATACCATAGTCCCACCGCCACCATGAGGCACTTTGTTCACAACGTTGACATTAGCAAACCGCTCGCCCACACAATGCCATACATGTCTGTTGTTATGAGGCCGGTTGGACATACTGCCAAATTCTCTAGAATGACGTTGGAGGTGGCTTATGGTAGAGAAATTAACTTTTGATTATCTGGCAACAGCTCTGGTGGACATTCCTGCAGTCAAGATGCCAATTGCACACTCCCTCAAAACTTGAGACATCTGTGGCATTGTGTTGTGCGACAAAACTGCACATTTTAGAGTGGCCTTTTATTGTCCCCAGCACAAGGTTCACCTGTGTAATGATCATGCTGTTTAATCAGCTTCCTGATATGCCAAACCTGTCAGGTGGATGGATTATTTTGGCAAAGGAGAAGTGCTCATTAACAGGGATTTAAACAGATGATGTGCACAACATTTGAGAGAAATAAGGTTTTTGTTTGTATTGAAAATGCATGGGATCTTTTATTTCAACTCATGAAACAGGGGAAACACTTTACATGTTGCATTTATATTTTTGTTCCGTGTAGTTCTGAAAACAGAAAAGGGCAGTGACACCCAAACCAAACATCTGTGCACAGCACTTGTCCTAAAACGTTATAAAGAAACTGAGAACTCCAAGACTATGTAGTAAGGCTTAGTGGGAAAAAGTTGAAATAATTTCATGTGATAGAGCATGTCACTTGTCATTACCAAGACTAACCTCAAGTCTTGTACTGCTATCTAGTGGCCAATATAGTCAATGACCATGCAGTGGTGGCGATGTGGAGCCCGGAGCTTGAGAATCAGCATTACTTTGTCAGACTATGCAAGAGCAGAACATAGGACACCTATTGGGTGTACTACAAAGCAGGTTCAATGAGTTAGCCTGCTAACTTTGATAAACAACCAGAAATAATTATGGATTTTCTGGTTCTTTAAAAAAGCTCAACTTAGATATGTGTTTTTGGTTGTTGAGTCAATTAGACCATGTCAATTTCCAGCATATCTTTTTAACAAATTACAAGTTATTTCAGAATATTTAGGCAAGTTAGCTAGCTAACTCATTGAACCTGCTTTGTAGTACACCCCACAGGTTACAGATTTGTTTGTGCTGTCTTGCCAACTGCTATTATCATTGGAGTTGGCAAGACAGCACAAACAGATCGCAAACCAGTCTATAAGAGACCCACATCTGCCCTCTCTCACCTTGGCCAGCATGGCATTGAGCTGGGTCTGTGTGAGGGGGAAGAGGAAGGCCTCCACCACCTGTCTGAACTCCCCCCGGGTCACTGAGCCGCTCCTCTCAGGGTCCAGGGCCTTGAACGCTGCCCTCACATCCTCCAGCCTCTCCCCCAGCCTCCGGGGGAGCAGGGCCTTGATCTCCCCCAGGGACAGATGCTCATCTGGGGCTGACTGTACCAATGAGACTGGAGAAGGACATGGAAGTGATTAGGAGTCTGTGTGGGGGACACTGTTTAGTGTGTTTGGTTTAGATTTATTCCAGGGTTTTGCCCTTACGGTACATTATCATGTTAAGTTATGAGTAAGCTATGAGTTGAGAATGATATATGAATGAACTCACCTGAGTCTGACTGCAGTGCTGTCTTTCTGGGTTCCCCTGCTCCCTGTCCTTCCACAGGTGTGTGTGTATATGAGTGTGTAGAGCCAGGTGTGTGTGTAATGCTGATGTGCTGGGCGGTCCAGGGGCGCGGGGCGATGACCAGTCCTCGGGACATGAGGGTCAAGTCCCCCAGGCCCAAGTTGTGGGGCACCACAGGGGGGGAACGTCTCATACCTTCTGGCTCCGGTGGAGCTGTGGGGACAGGGGGGAGAGAAGGGTGGTGCATACAGTACTCACTGGAGAGTTTTTGATATGTGTGTGTGTGTGTGTGTGTGTGTGTGTGTGTGTGTGTGTGTGTGTGTGTGTGTGTGTGTGTGTGTGTGTGTGTGTGTGTGTGTGTGTGACAGGTGAAACCCAGGTGACATTATTCATGAGAGCAGGGTGTTCTGTTCCTGCGTCACATGAGGATGGTTTACAATGTCTTACTCTTCCCAACGCAAACGCATCATAAATCAACTCAAAGCTACAGTTCTACTTGAACTGTGTGTTAAGATATCAGACAAGCACATTGTAGAGGAGATGTTTGCCAGCTTGTCTCAGTCAATCAAAGCAACAGCAATAGGAAACATTTTACATCGGGGATGGGAGCAGAATTTAAACATAAAAGGCAATTATTATTTTACTTCAAATTAACCTTTTCATAATTAGCATAAACTTTGAAGTCGCCCCAAGGTTAATCACAACATTTACATATTTGCCTCCTGCTTAGATTATTAAAAGGGCAGTTGTTTATTAAAATGTTTGTGTTGTTTTATGCAAATTATGTCACAAATGAATTCATGAATTAGTACTTGAATGGAAAGTACCGTTTGTAATTTAGAAATATCAAAATTAGTTCCTGTGATCTCTCCATTTGAAATGCTTGTTTGTTATAAATAAATTATTTGACTTTTGCTTGTTTAATTTTAAGCTGCAACTAAAAAAATATCCATTAAAAGGGGCAGGAAGAAATGTACCCTACTACAATTACTGAATGTCATAGTTACCCCCTTCCTTTATGTCATGTAGTTCTGGATAAATTGAAATGGTCTCTCTCTGACTCTGACCTACGTTCTCCTTCGGGTTTCTTTGAGTTGAGTAAAAGCGCAGGGGGACGCAGAGAACGCTTTGTGGTTGTCATAGAGATGTATTGACACCGTTCTACAGTTCCCGACTCCTCCCGCTATTGTTTATGATTGGATGTTATGTCAGGAATTCCCTTCATGCCTTTGCCTCCACTTGAAGCTACATGTTCTTCATCCAGAGTAGTAGACCCTCACGCAACAGTAAACACATCGAGTGGTCAGTGATAAGGACTATGGTGATACTGCAGATGCCCACTGAATTAATAATACATGTATTCAACGTCGCGTTTTTTTATTTTAAAAAAATGACTCTCAAAGCGCTTGAAAACGCAAAACGATCAAGAATCAAATAAAGCAGCTCCAGTATACGGTAAGAGTAGGTCTGGACTACGAGTTTCAACCAGAGTTGAGCGTTTTGAGTATTCCAAGCCTCCAGATGGAGCAACAGTTGAGAGGGAACCACATGGCTTGAGCAGAGGGAGGTTGTCAACGGAAGTATCAGCATTTATACTTTGACTCAAAATTGCTAGTAAGTAATGCAAGTGCATTGAAGACATCACACGCAACACCATTGTCCTGAATACATAACTTTATTAATAAACCAGCAAGCAAGCATGTAAAGTACGATTCATTATGCCCAGGTTAGGACAACCCTACAGGTATATAAAAACCAAACAAACAGTACACCACATTACCCTTGTAGAGGTGGGCTGCAGCAGGATTGCCAAAAGTCGTAAACAGAGAGAATGAGAGAAAAAGCTGACGACAGTTTATTTCCCTTTTTGTTTATTGTCTATTCCACTTGCTTTGGCAATGTAAACACATGTTTCTAAAGCCAATTGAATTGAATCGGTAGTGAGATACAGACAGAGTGAGAGAAACAGAGAGAGAGAAACAGAGAGCGAGAGATACAGACACAGAGTGAGAGAAACAGAGAGAGAGAGAGAAACACACAGAGAGAGAGAGAAACACACAGAGAGAGTGAGTGAGAGAAAGTGAAAGAGGGAAGTCCTAAAGCAGAGAACTGAGCCTGTGGGAGGGGTCTGTTGAGGTTGTTACATCCACATCAATAAACACATTCACAAGTGTCCAGCAGAGCAGAGGGGTTGGGAGGGGAGGGTCTACTGGTCTGTCTGAGGGCATTTACAGCAGAGAGGAGGAAGAGAACAAGATGTAAGCAATAGAAGAGAAAGGGGGCTCTGATGACAAACAGAGGGCGCTGATGTTTTGATGCCTAACCTTTGGGGAGGGATGAATACATCCATCCATCCAACTTTGGATCCAGTCTGAAGGGACATGTACTTGGGGGATAGCACACAGAGAATGCTGGTAACATGGAGGGATACTCTGTTGTCTCAGTGTAGTACAGTAACTCTATAGGTGGCTATGGGTCTGAGGACAGAGAAAGGCATCACTTTAGCAGCATGAACAAACAGAACTGATATGAAAGGCAGTTGTGATGTGTTGTTTTTGTGATTTTGCTCACACACGAGCATGTACACACACACACACTCACACACACACTCACATCCCCATTCATCCCCATTCACTTCAGCAAGAAAGGCTGTTACAAAAAGTCTAGTGCTGATTAAGCTAATGCCCATTGAAAGCCTTTTTGTAACAAACAAGCTGTGTAATGTACTGAAAGTGAAAAACGCTAAAATGAAGGACTAGGTCAAATAGGAACTGACCTGGATACAGCCAAAACTGAACACTTGCTCTGTATCAAAGGGCAGTCATGGGTGGTCTCTATACTTGACTCTGAGCTGGACTTATGATTCCCATAGCATTCATACAGCGTTTAAAAAACATAACACTGTCTCAACGTTAAGTGTTGAACGAGATGTGGAAGCTTCCTCTGTATTGGTTTGGCGACGGCGCCACAAACTTCCATGCGTTTCCCTCAGGTTTTGGGCCACTGCCACATACACAACTCGCTAAAGAGCACTGGTATACATACACAGCGGTACATACTGAAGAGGAATGGAATGATGGGCGGAGAGGGGGGACATAAATGGGGGTGGGGGATGGGATCTGTGCCACATTGGGCTAAAACAGGATCTCGCTGATTGGCTGAGAAACTGACCGATTGATTGATAAATCAAAATTTATTTGTGAGCTTTTTAAGGATGCAATCTTTATATTGATTGATTGGTGTGTTGACTGACTAATTTATTGGGTGATTGATTGGTTGGTTGATTGACAGCTATAGTCTTTGGCGGTGGAGCGATTGATATATACATTATATCCAATACGTGATTGATTGATTGATTGATTGATGAAGAGAGGCAGAGGAGTGTACAGTGTTTAGGCAGCAGGAGGAGGAGTGTAGTCCGTGTTCGTGTCGTTGTGGTCAGTCGGTCCGGTCCTCACAGGCCGAAGTCAAAGGTCAGGTCAGACTTGCCCATCTTCTGTCTATACACCGTGTCAAACTTGTCATTCATAGACACGGTGAAGATGTCCTGCCACAGTCCCACGCGACCTGACAGAAGAAAGAGTCACATGATCATACATCACTGAGACAAACGGCCCGAGAGGAATGGTCAGTAGTCGATATGAACGTTATTATTTTGAAACCTTCTTTATTGCATATTGATCAGCTCATAGGCTATCTATGCTTCCTTATGACTCCCAACCGTGTACAGTGAGGTCCATAATCACCCTCCATAGAGATGAGCAAAAAAGACTATGAAATAAATAATACAAATACGGAGAAACATTTTGGTGGGGAAATTATACACTGCTCAAATAAATAAAGGGAACACTAAAATAACACATCCTAGATCTGAATGAATGAAATATTCTTATCAAATACTTTTTTCTTTACATAGTTGAATGTGCTGACAACAAAATGACACAAAAATTATCAATGGAAATCAAATTTATCAACCCATGGAGGTCTGGATTTGCAGTGACACTCAAAATTAAAGTGGAAAACCACACTACAGGCTGATCCAACTTTGATGTAATGTCCTTAAAACAAGTCAAAATGAGGCTCAGTAGTGTGTGTGGCCTCCACGGGCCTGTATGACCTCCCTACAATGCCTGGGCATGCTCCTGATGAGGTGGCGGATGGTCTTCTGAGGGATCTCCTCCCAGACCTGGACTAACGCATCCACCAACTCCTGGACAGTCTGTGGTGCAACGTGGCGTTGGTGGATGGAGCGAGACATGATGTCCCAGATGTGCTCAATTGGATTCAGGTCTGGGGAACAGGCGGGCCAGTCCATAGCATCAATGCCTTCCTCTTGCAGGAACTGCTGACACACTCCAGCCACATGAGGTCTAGCATTGTCTTGCATTAGGAGGAACCCAGGGCCAACCGCACCAGCATATGGTCTCACAGGGGGTCTGATGATCTCATCTCGGTACCTAATGGCAGTCAGGCTACCTCTGGCGAGCACATGGAGGGCTGTGCGGCCCCCCAAAGAAATGCCACCCCACACCATGACTGACCCACCGCCAAACCGGTCATGCTGGAGGATGTTGCAGGCAGCAGAACGTTCTCCACTGCATCTCCATACTCTGTCACGTGCTCGGTGTGAACCTGCTTTCATCTGTGAAGAGCACAGGGCGCCAGTGGCGAATTTGCCAATCTTGGTGTTTTCTGGCAAATGCCAAACGTCCTGCACGGTGTTGGGCTGTAAGCGCAATCCCCACCTGTGGACGTCGGGCCCTCATACCACCCTCATGGAGTCTGTTTCTGGCCATTTGAGCAGACACATGCACATTTGTGGCCTGCTGGAGGTAATTTTGCAGGGCTCTGGCAGTGCTCCTCCTGCTCCTCCTTGCACAAAGGCAGAGGTAGCGGTCCTGCTGCTGGGTTGTTGCCCTCCTACGGCCTCCTCCACGTCTCTTGATGTACTGGCCTGTCTCCTGGTAGCGCCTCCATGCTCTGGACACTACGCTGACAGACACAGTAAACCTTCTTGCCACAGCTCGCATTGATGTGCCATCCTGGATGAGCTGCACTGACCAAAACATCAGCCAGGAAGCATAGGAACTGAGAAGTGGTCTGTGGTCACCACCTACAGAACCACTCCTTTATTGGGGGTGTCTTGCTAATTGCCTATAATTTCCACCTGTTGTCTATTCCATTTGCACAACAGCATGCAAAATTTATTGTCAATCAGTGTTGCTTCCTAAGTGGACAGTTTGATTTCACAGAAGTGTGATTGACTTGGAGTTACATTGTGTTGTTTAAGTGTTCCCTTTATTTTTTTGAGCAGTGTATTATTTTATAGTAATACAATTGCTCAGAGAAAGAGATTTTGTTTAACAAGTTATATTGAGCAAAATATAATAACATAACATCAAAGATCCAACAGCATGTTTTACAGTAGGTAATCAAATCAAAATCTAAAAAAGATCAAGATAATTACACACGGAATAGATACACAACGAGTAACAATAACTTTGCTATATACACGGGGGTACCAGGTCGCTGCGCAAGGGTACGAGGTAATGGAGGTAGATATGTATATACAGTGTATTCAGGAAGTATTCAGACCCCTTTACTTTTTCCACATTTTGATACGTTACAGCCTTATTCTAAAATGGATTAAATAAATAAAATTCCTCAGCAATCTACACACAATACCGCATAATGACAAAAACATGTTTTTAGAAATGTTTGCACATTTCTTTAATAAATAAATAATATGAAAAACACAGGTATTTACATAAGTATTCAGACCCTTTGCCATGTGACTCGAAACATGCCAGCCCGCTTGGACTTTGCCAAAAGGCACCCAAAGGACTGTCAGACCATGAGAAACAAGATTCTCTGATCTGATGAAATGCCAAGCGTCACGAATGCCAAGCGTCACGTCTGGAGGAAACCTGGCACCATCCCTATGTTGAAGCATGGTGGAGGAAGCATCATGCTGTGGGGATGTTTCTCAGCAGCAGGGACTGGGAGACTAATAGGATCGAGGGAAAGATTAATGGAGCAGAGTACAGAGAGATCCTTGATGAAAACCTACACCAACAGAACAGAGCGCAGTCCATTTGTTCGCTCGTTAGGAGGCCGCCTTGCCTGCCTCTTTTTTCAAGTCCCAGTGATTAGGGCCTGGTCCGCAGTAAGCAGAATATCTAGAGCTGCCAATTCGTTACAGAGGCTCGTAAAACAGCTACTATCTAACGTAGCTCAATCTCAAATATCTAGGTATGGGGATCTTTCCTGCTTATACACCCTTATTTCGACGCCAAACCCACCACTGGTGTGTGTGGCCAAGGCGCTCTATTTTCATATCGAAATTGGTGTTGAAATAAGGGTGTAGAAGCAGAAAAGAACCCCATACCTACTGTACAATATGGTGGTGGATCTTTGATGTTATGGGGCTATTCCACTTCCACTGGTCCTGGTGCCTTTGTCAAGGTCAACGGAATCATGAACTTTACCGAGTATCAGGACATTTTTTTCCAAAAACCTGGTTGCCTCTGCCAGCAGGCTGAAACCTAGCGGATCTTCCAGCAAGACAATAACACCAAGGACACATCAAAATCCACAAACAAATGGTTAATTGACCTCAAAAAATCTAAATTTTTCAATGGCCATCTCAGTCATATGGATTTGAACTCCGTTGAAAACCTGTGGTTTGAATTGAAGACTGCCGTCCATAAGAGCAGACGATGGATATCAATGATCTGGAAAGATGTTGTATGGAAGACCACGCCAAATGTGTTCTCCAATCTCATAAAACATTTGAGAAAAAGTCTCAGTGCCGTTATCCTCACAAGGTGAGGTATTGAAAGGTATTGAAAACAGATTTTTGAGATGAAAAATATTACTTGTTAAACTAAATCTCTTTCTCTGAGAAATTGTATTAGAATAAAGTAATATCATTTTTGGAGCATACAATATGGGGCGGCAGGTAGCCTAGTGGTTTGCCAGTAACCGAAAGGTTGCTAAATCAAATCCCTGAGTTGAGAAGGTTAAACTCTGTCGTTCTGCCCCTGAACAAGGCAGTTAACCCACTGTTCCTAGGCCATTGTTGTAAAACTGACTTGCCTACTTAAATATATATATTTTTTAAATATAGCTCAGTATTTTGTATTATTTATTTGCTACAGTCTTCTTTGCTCATCTATCAAGAGCGCCAATTATTTTGGGCCTATGTATGTATGTCTACAGATATGGACTCACCTGTCCTCCAGTAGTGTGTATGGGAATGTGTGTTTATGGCCCTATTAGCTCAGAGCTGTATGTTAGACCAGCACCAGGTCAGAGGCTAGGGTCCATGCACTAAAAGAAACAGAACGTGGAGAAAACAAGACAAATCTGACAACAAATCATAAGAAAAAAACATAACAAAAATCTACAATGATCAACATGAAAATGAAATCATAATTATATTAAAACAACATTCATAAATCATAATGCCAGAAAAAGTACAACAAATGTGAACGGATTTCCAAACTGAACAGTAAGGTGCAACTCCTTGTGCCAGAAATCACTGAGCTGTAATTACTATGTTTAACCACAGGGAGGCGTTGCAGAGCAAAAATAGGAGTGTATGGAAATGCCCTTAATGAATGGTCCAGTGAGATATTCCCTGTTCCTTTGAAGGTTTATGTTACTGCTGGGGTATGTACATCTGACTCATGATCTGCGGTTTGCTACAATAAAGCTCTCGTTACTCTCTGCCCCTAACAGACCAAGGATCAGACTTCTGCAACCCAGTGCTAACCTTCACCACTATGAGCCAAACACCTAAACTGGCCCTGGATCATTGCTTAAAGTTATAGACTACACACAAACACATAGTATGTAACTGTTCTACATAACCTACATACAAATCTGGTCTAGGTTGACTCATCCTCAGCCAGGTTAGCAGAGATGTAAAGCCATATGAACATATTCTATATGCCTTGAAGAGTGTGAGTGCATCCGTATGCATACAGCAACGGATAACATTCCAGCATGCTGCATTTTGGTGTACGGCTGAGGCTCACACATTTCGTTCTGATATCCTCTTTATTTGACTCTCTGTCATTCTCTCGCTCTCCCTCTGATCCCCCTCTTCTATCTGAGTGCACCATATCATGCACTGCAAGCATGCTTGTGTCTAGGCTTGTGAGTGTCTAATAATAGCCTAAACAATGTATATGATGCAAGCAGCGAAGCTATGAATGGGGCTAGAGGGACTACATCAAGTACTGTGTGTGTGTGTGTGTAAAGGTTGGAGTTGACATACACACGTTAGGTTACTGTCCCTCCTGGCACACAGCCTTCACCCCTTCCTTTCACTTTACGGCACAAAACACACAATGCTTCAGTAACCCCACAGATCTCTTTACTTTCTCAACTCTGTCGTCGGGAGATATTCGGAAATCTCTGCCTCCATGACGATCATTCCTTGGCTTATCTTTAGTGTCTGTCTACCCCTCACTTCTGTTTTCTTTCATCCTTATCTTCCTTTCCTCTATGCCTACTATCCCTCTCTTTCTCTTCCTCGCTCTCTACCTCTGTCCTTCCCTTTCCCGCCCTATCTCATTCTCCCAAATCTCTTGTTCCATCTTTCTCCCTCCCTTCCTTCTCTCCCTACCCCCTCTATTTCTCTACCGCCCTCTCTCCCGCATCCCTCCTCCTCTCTCCCTCCTGCAGATGGAGAGGACCTCACCCCTGCAGATGGAGAGGGCCTCTGAGTTGCAGCACTGCTCTATGAGCTGGTTGCAGCTCTCCACCATGGTCTCCAGCTGGGCCTTGTCACACGAGACACCCAGGAACCTCGCCAGCTGCCCCACCAACGTCCCCAGGTCCTGGAGAGAGAGATGAAGGAGAGTAGGAGAGGAGAAGAAGAGACAGAGAGAGAGAGGATAGAGTAGAGAGAGAGGATAGAGTAGAGAGGAGAGGAGAGGAGAGGAGAGGAGAGGAGAGGAGAGGAGAGGAGAGGAGAGGAGAGGAGAGGAGAGGAGAGGAGAGGAGAGGAGAGGAGAGAGGGAGAGGAGAGGAGAGGAGAGGAGAGGAGAGGAGAGGAGAGAGGGGGAAAGGAGAGGGGAAGGAGTCAAAGACAGAAGAGAAATGTAAATAAATAGTAATTATATTTAGTCACCTCCAAAATGATTGGCATTTTACATGCATGTTACCTCATTTTTACACCCCAGTGAAACAGGAAGCCATGGAAGGCCACAATACAGTTCCTTAAAAGGGGAAATCTGCAGTTGTTACATCTATTTCTGGACATTATATGTACCCGTTGATTATTGAAGAATATAACTTATAAATGCCTCATGATCTTAGTTCAACTGTCGTACACCATCAGAAAACAATATATAAACTTGTTTTACTCAGTTTGTAAACCAATACTATATAGCTTCAAAACATGATTCCTTGCATCCATAGCCTTGTCTATGAATTTGAGAGTGGTTACATTTCTCCAGCTCCATCCCTCAGATTTTTATCAAAACCAGGGGTGGGGAGACAGCTTTGTTATTGTTCCTAATGCTGATTGCGCTTTAAGCTGAGACTAAATTAAAAAAGCCCCAAAAATGTATATAGGGGTGCCAATATTTTTGACACCTACGTATCTATTTGAGAAAACATATTATTACTATTATTAAAATCTATTTCTCTGAGCAATATTAAATAATATCAGTTTTGTAGAAAACATTTCAATACTGCTCAGTATTTGTGTCATTTAATTAATACAGTATTTCTTTTGCTCATCTTTATCAAGAGTGCCAATCATTTATCGGGTGACTGTACCAAATTATCTCTTCTACTTATCACTCCCAAATGACCTATGAACTCGAGTTTGATAACGTCTTAATAATAGGGAGTATAAGACAGGCTGTAGTACTTTCTATTCCATACACAACCCAGTCACACCACTGTGACAAGGTAGTTGGGGCTGTATTTATAGGGGGAAGTGGGGGAAGTTGAGCCAAAGGGGTATGGTTGTCTTGTTTCTAGGAAACCATACACAAAATGTATCATTGAAATAAAATATACTCAACAAAAATACAAGGCATTATTGCTTGGATAGGAGGTAACAGTGGTAAAAAGTAAGAAGTGCTTGTCAGGCGTGAAGCCTGTGTTAAAATATGCTTAAAGTGATTCAAAGACAAAAAGTGATCATGTTGAATTGTGTTTGGGAAATAAAGATAGACATGGTTTTTAAAAGGTCATATTTCATTCAGTACAGACATTTGTAGGCGTCTTAATTCCCCCCGTCCCGCTTGTCCAAAACAAGAGGTCTCTGTTGGCACAACTTACCCCGCGAGTTTTCAAAACGGTCATGTTTACATGTCATCTGATTCTTTTCAGGGATACACAACATCCTGAAATCTATGTAGAAATCTTTGTTGGAAAGAATACTATTAGTTCCCTTGACGGAGGGATGCTGAATGTAAAAAGTGGCTCAACTCACTCCACTCTCCCCTACATCTCAGACAGAGTAGGGGTTGAACTCTGACTCCGAACATCTGGTTATGTCATCTAAGACACGTTTACGGATCCTTCTATGTGTTATCTAGCGGTTATACATTGGAGTTTCATTGCCTTGCAATAAAGCGGCTGAATTTCTGTCTGCCTATGTGGACGGGTATAAACTTTGACCACAGTTCCTTTTTTCTTTCTATAGAAACAGAAGTCTTATGCTTATATAACACACTTGCTCAGCAAATACACTTGCCATACATGTTACGTTTTTTTTCTCAATTGCGTACAAGCCATATTTGGATCTGTGTTGAAACGGATCTACAGCAGAACAGCAATGATCAAATGCTCAAATACATGTACAGAAATTCTGATCATTTTCTTGCCTTAGTAACTGACTTGCATTTCTTAGACCAACTTTTGTCATCAGTGAATACTAAAGTCACTGTTAAGTTTTGTTCCTAGACTATAACGCATTGTTTTCGTCAGAAGAGAAATTTGTGCAATTGTGTTCACTGTTTCTGGCAATCAGTAAATACTACTGCACAAAATTCTAGATCACCCCATCAGTGTCATACCATGTACAATATAATAACAATACATGGAAAGATCGAGGAAACGGGGACTGTCTAACTGCCAAAATATTGTGGACATGCAGGGATGCAGAGCATGAAGTTGGGTTACCCATAAGTCATCATCTTCCTCATTGTGAACTTTGATAGAGCTTTTCTATGGTGATGATTGAGGCCTGTACATTCATAGTTGTCTTCCTCCATTCTATTCACCTTTTTTATTTGTATTTATTTATTTTACCCCTTTTTCTCCCCAATTTCATGATATTCAATTGGTAGTTAGAGTCTTGTCTCATCGCTGCAACTCCCCTACGGACTCGGGAGAGGCGAAGGTCGAGAGCCATGCGTCCTCCGAAACACAACCCTGCCAAGCTGCACTGCTCGCCCAACCCGGAAGCCAGCTGCACCAACGTGTCGGAGGAAACTTCCGGATAGTGTTTCTGCGCACCAATGGAAAGTCTATATAGCAACGAGCAAACTAGCCTTTGTATTGAATACATGGAACTGCATTGTGATGATACCGATGAATGTGCTTATTTCTTTAATTTTTTTATCAGGAATAATACTTGTGTATGAAATTGTTTGGTGTAATATGCATAAAAGGAGAGTAATAACCCATAATTCTGCACCTTTGGATAGTTGTACTTCCTTTTTAGTGACTGCAAAGAAAATGCATTGATCTACTTGGATCTACTTGACTAACTTTCAGTTTTGTCTGCTTGGACTCAACAGATAAACATGTCTGTGTTAATCTTTTTGCAGGCAGTCGTGTTCCTTTGATCAATCTGACATTTTGAAGGTATAATATCATTTTGAAGAATGCAGCCATGTTTTGAGACGGCATTTACTGTTTCGCCAAAGGCCACAGAGTTCACTTTTGAACTCTACTTTGGTTGTCGACAACATTGTTAAAAGAAAATATGCTTGTACGCGATTGAGAAAAGCCTGTGTGTTTTCCAAGAAAGGTAGGCTACATGATCTACTTTCCCCCCAACAGTGTCAATGCTGTAACTATGTTGTAACACTGATAGTCACGTTGAGTGATAGTGAATAAGATCTCGTCCTGGAAGGCTTGCTAGTGTATATACTGTATAAATGTTCATGTTTGCAAATTATTCCTAACAAGAACACGCTGTGTTTCTGGGCAGGTGTTGTGTGTGTGTGTGCGTGTGTGTGTGTATGTGAGCATGAGAGCCTGCATACGTGTGTGTGTGTGTGTGTTTCCGTGCAATGCAGCCCTGAAGGGACCTTTGGAACAGCAAACAACACTACTGATTTGTCCCCATTCTGCCCCAGTGAGAGTGCAGTTACGTTCCATAGACCGGAACTCTGGTTGCCACGTAGCTCTGAGGGGGGTACAATTATCATAGGGGTTAGGTGGTATGGGTAAAGTTACAGTGACATTTGGGATAGGATAGAGCAGAACCACCCAAAGTAGGGCCAAACCTGGCCTGCTAGAGGCTTCCAGAATGAACTTATGTATAAATGGTGGGTTTTTGCGGCTCACTAATCACTGTACCTCTAGGATAGAGGTTCAGGTAAGGGTTGGTTTTAGTTAGATATAGACAGTAGATATAGATGAGTGATGGAGAGAGAGAGAGGAAGGGAGGGAAAGCGGTTGTTTTTACTTTGTACATGTCTTCATATTTCAGGAAGAGGACGTTTGAGTCCATGCGATGCTCCCAGAACTCCTGCACGTGCTCAAACCAGGAACCATATCCCACTATGAGACAGAGAGAAAAAGTAGGGGAGAGAGAGACATAGGTGGAGAGAGTTTAGTGAGTTTCCCCAGGTGACTAGGCTTTCTCTTCCCTCGTCACACAATCTGGTCTGATCAGTTACTTATTACCTAAATAATGCCAGGCCTCCCTGTTAGCCAACCATTCCTCTTAGTCCCAATTAAGAGAAGTAGCCCAGTGTAGACAGAGGACACATGATGAATAGTGACACCCCCTGCACATCAGGGCAGGTGAACCCTAAACTCTGACACTCACGCTTGTCGTTCATGAAGCGTCTGCAGAACTCCTGGAAGGTTCCGCGGTAGCTCATGGTTCTGAGGGAGCGGTGGAACTGGTAGTAAGACACCACAAGATCTTTAGGGTTCCTCGCCATGTAGATCACCTACAGGAGAACCACATAGAACCACACAGACAATTAGGACTGAATAGATGGAAACATTATAGAAAACATTACACAAACCAATTGAAATGTACTCTAACCTTGGACTCTCCATTGTGCATGGCTGTAGGCAGGAAGCGGTAGGGCAGGTGGCTTTTTATCAGACGAGGAGACGTCAACTCCTGTAAAAACATAGAGGAATTGTCATCATGACATTGGGAACAGAGACGGTATAAAACAAGGAGCAGAAAAACACCTAATCTATTTCTTGCTTTGCATTGAAATATGGTGCTGCATGTGGTGGGCTGAGTGTTTTGGTTAACTGTACCTGTCTGTTTTACAAGCAAGTGATTCAGGATCAGGAAGTAGTAATACTCAGTACTGTAGGCCTACCTGTATGATGTCTAGTCCAGACTGAGGGTACTCCAGAACAGTAGTAATACTCAGTACTGTAGTCCTACCTGTATGATGTCTAGTCCAGACTGAGGGTACTCCAGGACAGTAGTAATACTCAGTGCTGTAGTCCTACCTGTATGATGTCCAGGCTGAGGGTACTACAGAACAGTAGTAATACTCAGTGCTGTAGGCCTACCTGTATGATGTCTAGGCCAGGCTGAGGGTACTACAAAACAGTAGTAATACTCAGTGCTGTAGGGCTACCTGTATGATGTCTAGTCCAGACTGAGGGTACTCCAGAACAGTAGTAATACTCAGTGCTGTAGGCCTACCTGTATGATGTCTAGGCCAGGCTGAGGGTACTCCAGAACAGTAGTAATACTCAGTGCTGTAGGCCTACCTGTATGATGTCTAGGCCAGGCTGAGGGTACTACAAAACAGTAGTAATACTCAGTGCTGTAGGCCTACCTGTATGATGTCTAGGCCAGGCTGAGGGTACTACAAAACAGTAGTAATACTCAGTGCTGTAGGCCTACCTGTATGATGTCTAGTCCAGACTGAGGGTACTCCAGAACAGCAGTAATACTCAGTGCTGTAGGCCTACCTGTATGATGTCTAGGCCAGGCTGAGGGTACTCCAGAACAGTAGTAATACTCAGTGCTGTAGGCCTACCTGTATGATGTCTAGGCTGAGGGTACTCCAGAACAGTAGTAATACTCAGTGCTGTATGCCTACATGTATGATGTCTAGGCCAGGCTGAGGGTACTACAAAACAGTAGTAATACTCAGTGCTGTAGGCCTACCTGTATGATGTCTAGGCCAGGCTGAGGGTACTCCAGAACAGGAAGCTGCTCATCGATGTTCATCAGACCAATCTCATCTGGGTCCGCCCCCTGACTCACCAGATACACCACCTCCTGAAGTAGACTAGTACCTGGGAGGAGGGGGGGTAGAGAGAATCAAGAGGAAAATGTAAATGGGTAGTCGTTTGTCTCAATGTAAAATGACACCAATGAGGGAAAAATTCAGCCCAAACTACACCATTATAGTGCTGTTTAGCAAACATTTACCAACCTCACACACCAAATTATCTACACGGAACAAAAATATGAACGCAACATGCAACAATTTCAAAGATTTTACCGAGCCACAGTTCATATAAGGAAATGGGTCAATTAAAATAAAGGCCCTAATCTATTTATTTCACATGACTGAGAATACAGATATGGATCTTTTGGTCACAGATACAGGCCATTGACGAACCGGGCCATTTTCAGCTTCCAGGAATTGGGGCATTATCATGCTGAAACATGAGGTGATGGGGGCGGATGAATGGCACAACCCCACCGACACCATGGGACACTGTTCATAATCAGCAAACCTCTCGCCCACACAATATCATACGTGGTCTGCGGTTGTGAGGCCGGTTTGAAAGAAATGTGCTTTTTGTGTGGATGGAACATTTATGGGATCTTTTATTTCAGCTCATGAGACATGGGACCAACACTAAACATGAAATGATATTTGGGCTATTTTAACTAGCTAACCATAGCTAGGTAGCTAAAATAGCCAAACTAACCTTAGCTAGGTAGCTAGCTAAGCTAACACCAAAGCTAGCACAGTATCTGGATCCTCCCCTTTCCTTTTCCACTGCAGTTTCAGATGAGCAGCACTCAGTGAGTCAGTGTTAATTAAACCTAGTGAAAAAGTAGCTAGTGCCCCTAATACCAATGCCAAAGAGGAGAAAAGTGCAGGACATAAGATTTTTTGGGCAGAGAATTGTAAATGAATGAATGGCTATATAGCTAGCTAGCTATACACTGTACATACTGTAATGGTCTGGTAATACGTAGTCAGCTAGCTAGCTATACATATTTTGCCAGACAGTAAATAAATAATTTAGCTAATAAATCAGAATCTAACTCATGTTAATAAGTTAACCCCATCATTGTTCAGGTCAGCCATTTTTGTCATATGATAATGGCATTTGGTCAAATGATTATGGCATGGTTCAAAGACAGGCCATAGAGAGTGAGAGAGAGAGCACCACCCATGTTGAGGCAGGGAGAGGACGAGCGGGTCATCAGGTGACCATTTTGAATATCTGTTATAAGGCAGTCTGGTAAAGCACTTTGACCAGCAATTTACATCGCACACAGATTGGAACTATCAGTTCAACTCATCTTGCTGACTAAGCCCAAGTGCTATAACAAAACAGTTGTTGCCTAGATTCTGATTTCATATCGTTGTTATGGCAGGGGACAGAGACAGTCAGTGGAGAGAGAGAGAGGACCGCCCATGTAGAGGCAGGGAGAGGACGAATAGGTCATCAGGTGAGAATTTGGAATGTAGTGGTGAAGAAACAAATCCTGGAATGAGAGAAGGACGGTATGACTATATTTGTGAACACACAAATTGGAATATTTAAATGTAGTCCTGTAAGACATGCCTTATAGATGTAATATTATTTAAGTGTAATCATATTTTGGCAATAGCAAGGCCCTTCTATTTTGGCAATAGAAAGTAAGACACGGTTTGTTGTCATGTTTGATGAAGGGGACTGAGCCACAAGTCAGGGACCAGTTGAGCACAGATGACAGGTGCAGAGCCACAAATAGAAGTTATCGACATCAGTCCCAGTACAAAGCCAAATCATCCACATCCCAAGTGCATTGTAATCCAGAAGCGAGCTGACAGAGTTTTGTCATTTCAAGTGAAGTGGTTTCAAGTTTCCTCTTGCTGCATTACAGTGCCTCTTTAAAGGGGGTTTTCAGCTTCCATTGCACCCAAAGTTTTTCTGAATTAGAGGTCACGCTTTGGCAAAAACTCAAACCCTGCCTTTTATTGTCCCCCGCACAAGGTGCACCTGTGTAATGATCATGCTGTTTAATCAGCTTCTTGATATGCCACACCTGTCAGGTGGATGGATTATACTGGCAAAGAAGAAATTCTCACTAACAGGGATGTAAACAAATTGGTGCACAAAATTTGAGAAAAATATGCTTTTCGTGCATATGGACAATATCTAGGATATTTTATTTCAGCTCATGAAACATGGGACCAATACTTAACATGTTGCGTTTATATTTTTTAGCTAACCTTAGCTAGGTAGCTAAGCTAGCACCAGGCTTTAGAAATTGGAAGAAGGCTCTTGAGAAGTTTTCAGCTTATGCTTAAAGAGTTCACAAAAATCAAACCCTGTGGACTCACAGTTATCTACTGATTTAAGAAGAGGAAGCAAAACATTATCTACTGAAAATGTAAGGTTCAGTGAAGTTCTTTGCAAGACAGGGTGAGGCCTTAACAGGTCATGAGGAAGAACATGAAAATCTTTAGGAACTTTTAAAAGGCAGAAGACGACAAAGTCCTTCAGAGCTGGTTAAAGAGGCGCAAACTTAACTTAATCAGATATTACAATTTGAAGAATAGCCAAAATTATCCGGTCTCTCCGCTCCCCCCAACAACACAAAGTTACGCCCTTGGCTGTCGGACAGGCGAACAGTGAGTATTGACTGTCCGCTTGGGTTGTGCGGTTTCCAGATTATTCATATTGTCATACCGTCCTTCTATCATTCCAGAATTTACGGTATTACCGGTTTAGTGCACAAGGGGGGCGCCAAAAACATAAAAAGCATTGGGCATCTGCTACCAAAATTCTAACAAAATGTGTGAATTTCCATGGAAGCTGCTATCTAAATATGCTAACAAGTACGAACAAAAATAAACAAATTGCAATTTGCAATTCCAGCTCATAAAGCTATACATACACTACCATTCAAAAGTTTGGGGTGACTTAGAAATGTCTTTTTGAATGAAAAGCATTTTATTTTGTCCATTAAAATATGATGTTGATCAGAAATAGAGTGTAGACAATGTTAATGTTGTAAATCACTATTGTGGCTGGAAACGGCACATTGTTTTTTGGAATATCTACATAGGCATACACAGAGACCCATTATGAGCAACCATCACTCCTGTGTTCCAATGGCACGTTGTGTTAGCTAATCCAAGTTTATTATTTTAAAAGGCTAATTGACCATTAGAAAACCTTTTTGCAATTATGTTAGCACACAGCTGAAAACTGTTGTCCCGATTAAAGAAGCAATAAAACTGGCCTTCTTCAGACTAGTTGAGTATCTGGAGCATCAGCATTTGTGGATTTGATTACAGGCTCAAAATGGCCAGAAACAAAGACCTTTCTTCTGAAACTCATCAGTCTATTCTTGTTCTGAGAAATTAAGGCTATTCCATGCAACGACATTGCCAAGAAACTGAAGATCTCGTACAAAGCTGTGTACTACTCCCTTCACAGATCAGAGCAAACTGTCTTTAACCAGAATAGAAAGAGGAGTGGGAGCACAAACTGAGCAAAAGGACAAGTACATTAGTGTCTAGTTTAAGAAACAGACGCCTCTCAAGTCCTCAACTGGCAGCTTCATTAAATAGTATCCGCAAAACGCCAGCCTCAACGTCAACAGCGAAGAGGCGACTCCGGAATTGCAAAAGGGTTTTCTAATGATCAATTAGCCTTTTAAAATGATAAACTTGGCTTAGCTAACATAATGTGCCATTGGAACACAAGAATGATGGTTGCTGATAATGGGCCTCTGTATGACTATGTATATATTCCATTAAATATCAGCTGTTTCCAGCTACAATAGTCATTTACAATATTAACAATGTCTACACTGTATTTCTGACAAAAAAACGGTAGTGTATATAGGTAGGAGATCCCGAATGTCATTTTTGGTGCGTTTGAACATTTACAAGCGAATGTGAACAAGAGACGTACAAATGAACAAAAGTTTTGATGCACGCTTGTCTGATCTGAAGCAGCATGTGTACAAGCTGTGTCTGTCTGGGGTTTGCCTGCTCTACTCAGAGAAGATTGGGGAGAAGCAGATAGAAGGAGAAAACGGAGGAGAAAAAATGCAAGGAAATCAAATTGACAGCAGTGGCTGCTGTCCAGATAACTCACCCAAAGTGCTTTGACTTCTCGAATACGGCAGAAAGCTGACACAATATGACGCCCCATCACCTTATTAATTCAGTAACTTACTTAGATAACTAGTAAGTTAAACTTACGGGTCGCGTTAACACAGAATTCTTCCTTTTTCACAGCAGGAAGATAATATATAACAGGTAAGATATCTCTTGGTGTGTTTTATAAAAGCAGATCTAAAATGCTTTTTTTGTCATTTCTGCTAGGCGTCAGACAAATTTTGTGCTTCAGTTGCACTTCTCCACTCTGAGAATTCCCGAATGGGCATTCTATCAGCAGACAGCGCTCTGACTGATGTGTAGCTCTCTTCTCAGGTACTTTTCTCTGTGCTTTTCTCAGGTACAATTCAAGATTAACTGTCAGCAAAACATTAAGAAATGTGTATGGCGACATTATGTCTATGATAAACATTAGAAATGATGGCCATGCATCGTTTTTCGTTGTCAACACATTTACTTGTGTGGCTGCCATCTGTCGAATGTGTTGCACTAATGTATTCTCTGAAGGGAAACGATGGTTCCCTGATCACTGTGTTGAAGCAAAAAACAACAACACGGTTGACTTGGAATATAAAATACAACCCCTTTCAATACACAGCTGGACTCAGCTGCTCCTGCTTTCACCCATTGTGCTATTTACAAACAAACATGACTGGCTCAACTTTTCATAAAGCTTCATAATGTAAAATAATGTGACGGGTGAAATGAAGAACGTGATCTGCTTTATCTCCTAATTGCTCAAGTTGACTGCAGGTATTTACTTAAAAAAGTAGCTACAAATGGTATTGACTGTATTGAAAAACCACCCAGTGGCTATTTCCAACTACCCCGGTATACAGTATATACGGTATACTGCCTCAAGCCTAATGTCCACCTGTGTACAATGTCTTTACCAACTACATATTTTACCAGGACTTGGGAAATCTATCTGATCATTTATTTTCCCCGAAAGCTTTGCGGACATTGGGGAATTGTGCATCTCCCGCCCTTCTCTTTGATGGGCCCAAGCCTGTTGTGACATGGACATGATTGAGGAAGATTCGTGGCTAGGTGCACTTGGAAGGACTGTGCTCTCCCTCAATAGCTCCTGTTTTTTGCCTATATCTAGTCTTAACTTTACGATAGTTGACGTTCCACTCTCAAAACATTATAAATGGCACTTTGTAAAAATGTTTTTATATTTAAACATTATTTAAATAGGCAAGTCAGTTAAGAACAAATTCTTACAATGACGGCCTACCCCGGACGACACTGGGCCAATTGTGCGCCACCCTATGGGACTCCCAATCCCGGCCAGATGTGATACAGCCTGGAATCAAACCAGGCACTGTAGTGACACCTCTTGCACTGAGATGCAGTGCCTTAGACCACTGCGCCACTCGGGATAGAAATGTACAGAATGGTTACCTGGAGGAAAATGGGGTAGGGTCATGCTTTGTAATTTCAGTCAAAGGGAGGGTTTAGTATTTTTTTTAAATCTAGTCCAGTAGTGGGTCATGTAATTTGTAATGGATGAAATCTCAATATTTCTAGGTTTTAGAATTAGTTGCATATTAGGCTGTATCGATGTGTGCCCAATGCTGCGGGCAACATCAACTGCGCCTATCGGCTATTTAGTGTGGTCTCAATCAAATGATCCATAGCCTATAGGCTATGAAGTGCATGCTGGGAGAAGCATAGAGCAAAGTTATATTTCTAAGATACACTATATATACAAAAGTATGTGGACACTCCTGAAAATGAGTGGATTAGGCTACTTCAGCCACACCTGTTGCTGACAGGTGTATACAACTGAGCAAACAGCCATGCACTCTCCAGAGACAAACATTGGGAGTAGAATGGCCTTACTGAAGAGCTCATTGACGGTCAACACAGCACCGTCATAGGATGCCACCTTTCCAACAAGTCAGTTCATCAAATTGCCCTGGTCAACTGTAAGTGCAGTTATTGTGAAGTGTAAACGTCTAGGAGCAACAACGGCTCAGCCGCGAAGTGGTAGGCCACACAAGCTCACAGAACGGGACCGCTGAGTGCTGAAGCGCGCAGCGCGTAAAAATCATCTGTCCTCGGTTGCGACACTCACGATGGAGTTCCAAACTGCCTCTTCCCAGAGGCTGTTATAGTAGCAAAGGGGGGACCAACTCCATATTAATGCCCATAATTTTGGAATGAGATGTTCAACAAGAAGGTGTCAATATACATTTGGTCATGTAGTATATGTAAAATGGAGTAGAATTGCATGAAATGTTTATTAAAGGCCATTTCTCCTTGGACCTGAAAGATTCATGCAATGCTTTTACTAGATCTTTCCACCCCTACTCTTGTCCACAGTGGTCTGCAAACCCAAAACCTTGCGCGCTATCAAAATTCCTGTGTTGCTTTGTAATGCTTACAAGATGAACAGTTTCTAAAACTGCATATTTAAGACTCTGGTCTGTCCAAGCAGTGAGGGTAAATGTAGACATGTTCTCTGCTCTCCACTTTGGTTTAATTATTATTTTGGGTACAGGCGACAGTTTCTTTCAAGCGTTCAGGGAGGGTTTAGGTCATATATTTAGCTGGAGGGAGGGCCAGCCATTTGTGTTGCAGAGGTCTGATTCTATTCATGTAACCCTTATTATAAATAACATTCACTCCATTACAGTGCTACTATTGTAGGGAACAACATCGCCAGCCTGCATCTGTTACCAGGCCTTGTAAGGTGTGCGTATTGGAGGCAGGGAAGTCAGGTGCAGGAGAACGAACTTGGTAAAAACGGAGTAATTTAATAAGAACTTACAAACAAACTCCAAAACCAAAATATACAAAAAATAATAAGATGGGTACAAAACTCGTCGCGTACCAACACATAATAGCATTAACAAACAAACAAACCATTTCCAACAAGGACATGAGGGGAAAAAATAGGGTTAAATACACAACATGTAATTGATGGGACTGGAACCAGGTGTGAAGGAAGACAAGACAAAACCAATGGAAAAGGAAAAATGGATCACTGATGGCTAGAAGATCGGTGATGTCGACCGCCGAACACACCGCCAGGACAAGGAGAGGGACCGACTTCGGCAAAAGTCGTGACAGGCCTAGAGAGCACAACAACCCAGACTGCTCCCACCTCTCTTCTCTACTCTCTCTCCTGCAATTATACTTTACTCCTGCAGATGCAGAAATAGGCACTGCTGAAATCCAGTGTGGACAGAGAAGAGACATTAAAGGAATAATTGCTATATATGTCTCTGAAAGATTTGACTCCCACAATGAACTTGAGGGAAGATGGATATTTATGTCCACCTAGTCACGTGACCAGGAGGACCCACCCGTGGAGCGAGTTCTGCTCCAGCACAGGTTGTCAACACACAAGTGCGTCACGCGCAAGCACAGCGTAGCCCTGTCCGCAGCAGCACAGCACTGCGCAAAGCAGTCTGGATCTGACAGAAAGAGACGGATGTAAGCAGTAACCCGAGGCCTGAAAATTCAATAGATTGTCTGTGTATCCTCCGATAACATATGTCAACAGCGAATGAATGCGACGAGCGCCGGCGTTTAACGTAACTCGAAGGTTCCTATGCTAAGTTATTGATTTCAGCAGCACATAACTCAGAATGAAAAGTCCTTCAATGAGCTGCCATGACTGCCACGAAGTCAGACTGTTGTCTATTTGTGAATGTTCCTAACCCAGCCAGGCGATCGCAGCATTTAGCCTGCTGCAGGCTACGTTTGGAGAGAGGTAAACATTGATGCCCTTCCCCAATAGGCCAGTGCAACTCTGAACACAATGCAGTCATAAACTTATAAGGACTCAACTGAAGACAATTGCGTTTATTACACACGACACAATATGGTGAAAACCTAAGACCCTGCATTCTCTAGTGATGGTACTGGACGAATGTATTGCATAGAATCAACACTTGCCAATATTGTTTACCTGACTTGGGATACGTGACAATCCATATGTCGCTACTTCTGAGGGAGAAGTTGGCGATCTCCTCCATCTTTCCTCTGCAGAAGGGTGGAAGTCGTACTCCATCAAACTCGAAGTATTTGCTCTCAAACTCTATCGGGGTGCTTGGCGTGTCTGCCTCGCTCTCGGCCATCCTCAAAACGGGCACCAAACGACAGTATATGTGTAATCAATTGAAAGGTTATAATTAGATTTGTTTTGAGAGCGATAATAATTATCGTCTCGAGTCGAGATATATGGTTAGACTAGGACGTGATAGTCCGCGAGCGAAGTACGCATTGACCTTCAGCCAATCACGTCGTAGCAAAGTGATGTAATGCGATGCGCTCATGTGATGCGCGCGCCTCCTCCTCAGCTTCAGCACCAGTTCGCTGTTGCGGAGCACGCGCGTGCTCACTAGTGTCTGTAGCCGGAAGAGGAATGCTTTCAAGCATAGGTTACATGAAGCATTCAAGCTGATGCAGGCAGTTGTTCTTGGAAATTAAAATCAAGAGATTAGGTTTTCAAATTATACGTCAATGGCCTTCTACATTAGCCTATGTAATGGTCTCTTGTTTGATCTGGGTAGACTGCTGTCAAGTGAGCCGACGCCCGCAAAACGCTGCAAAGCCATCCGCGCAACAGTCTCCTCTTGAATTTAACTGCGTGAATACACAACACTTTACGGTATCGCACGTTTTATGGTAGAAAAGCTGTCGGATGCACAGATAGAGACAATAGCTACAAATCATACCAAGCAAACAGTGTAAAGCACACTTATCCGATCTTCCACAAAAAAGTTTACCAAATCGTTTATTTACTTTTCGGGCCTCACGAGTAGAGTAAGGCTGCATAGGCTGCAGTAGCCTACCGGGGATGCTGTTAACCAAATGGTGAATTGTGAAAGCAAGATGGCTTTGAGGCAAATGTCGGCCACATTGGAACTCCCCAGAAGGAGCAGTCCTCATTGGAATGAATGGAATTCTACAGTTATTTCAATTAAATGTTTCAAGGACAAAATTACATGATTTAAGTATTTTGTTGTTGTAGTGGGGACAGTAACATATGAACTTTCTAAACATTATATTTTAAGGAAACGTTTTGTATAGACACTGCTCAAAAAAATAAAGGGAACACTAAAATAACACATCCTAGATCTGAATGAAATATTCTTATTGAATACTTTTTTCATTACGTAGTTGAATGTGCTGACAACGAAATCACACAAACTATCAATGGAAATCAAATTTATCAACCCATGGAGGTCTGGATTTGGAGTCACACTCAAAATTAAAGTGGAAAACCACACTACAGGCTGATCCAACTTTGATGCAATGTCCTTAAAACAAGTCAAAATGAGGCTCAGTCGTGTGTGTGGCCTCCACGTGCCTGTATGACCTCCCTACAACGCCTGGGCATGCTCCTGATGAGGTGGCGGATGGTCTCCTGAGGGATCTCCTCCCAGACCTGGACTAAAGCATCCGCCAACTCATGGGCAGTCTGTGGTGCAACGTGGATGGAGCGAGACATGATGTCCAAGATGTGCTCAATTGGATTCAGGTCTGGGGAACGGGCGGGCCAGTCCATAGCATCAATGCCTTCCTCTTGCAGGAACTGCTGACACACTCCAGCCACATGAGGTCTAGCATTGTTTTGCATTAGTAGGAACCCAGGGCCAACCGCACCAGCATATGGTCTCACAAGGGGTCTGAGGATCTCATCTCGGTATCTAATGGCAGTCAGGCTACCTCTGGTGAGCACATGGAGGGCTGTGCGGTCCCCCAAAGAAATGCCACCCCACACCATGACTGACCCACCGCCAAACTGGTCATGCTGGAGGATGTTGCAGGCAGCAGAACATTCTCCACGGCGTCTCCAGACTCTGTCACGTCTGTCACGTGCTTAGTGTGAACCTGCTTTCATCTGTGAAGAGCACAGGGCACCAGTGGTGAATTTGTCAATCTTAATGTTCTCTGGCAAATGCCAAACATCCTGCACGGTGTTGGGCTGTAAGCACAACCCCCACCTGTGGACGTCGGGCCCTCATACCACCATCATGGAGTCTGTTTCTGACCGTTTGAGCAGACACATGCACATTTGTGGCCTGCTGGAGGTAATTTTGCAGGGCTCTGGCAGTGCTCCTCCTTGCACAAAGGCGGAGGTAGCGGTCCTGCTGCTGGGTTTTTGCCCTCCTACGGCCTCCTCCACGTCTCCTGATGTACTGGCCTGTCTCCTGGTAGCGCCTCCATGCTCTGGACACTACGCTGACAGACACAGCAAACCTTCTTGCCACAGCTTGCATTGATGTTCCATCCTGGATGAGCTGCACTACCTGAGCCACTTGTGTGGGTTGTAGACTCCGGCTCATGCTACCACTAGAGTGAAAGCACCGCCAGCATTCAAAAGTGACCAAATCATCAGCCAGGAAGCATAGGAACTGAGAAGTGGTCTGTGGTCCCCACCTGCAGAACCACTCCTTTATTGGGAGTGTCTTGCTAAATGCCTATAATTTCCACCTGTTGTCTATTCCATTTGCACAACAGCATGTGAAATTTATTGTCAATCAGTGTTGCTTCCTAAGTGGACAGTTTGATTTCACAGAAGTGTGATTGACTTGGAGTTACATTGTGTTGTTTAAGTGTTCCCTTTATTTTTTTGAGCAGTGTATATACAATACCAGTCAAAAGTTTGGACACACCTACTCATTCAAGGGTTTTACTTTATTTTGACTATTTTCTACATTGTAGAACAATAATGAAGACATCAAACTATGAAATAACACATATGGAATCATGTAGTAATCAAAAACGTTTTAAACAAATCAACATATTTTATATTTGAGATTCTTCAAAGTTGCCACCCTTTGCCTTGATGACAGCTTTGCACACTCTTGGCATTCTCTCAACCAGCTTCACTCGGAATGCTTATCCAACAGCCTTAAAGGGGTTCCAACATTAACTGAGCACTTGTTGGCTTCTTTTACTTCACTCTGCAGTCTAACTCATCCCAAACCATCTCAATTGGCTTGAGGTCATGTCATTGTGGATGCCAGGTCATCTGATGCAGCACTCCATCACCCACCTTCTTGGTCAAATATCCCTTACACAGCCTGGAGGTGTGTTGGGTCATTGTCCTGTTGAAAAACAAATGATAGTCCCACTAAGCACAAACCAGATGGGATGGTGTATCGCTGCAGAATGCTATGGTAGCCATGCTGATTAAGTGTGCCTTGAATTCTAAATAAATCACAGACAGTGTCACCAGCAAAGAACCGTCACACCTCCTCCTCCATGCTTCACGGTGGGAACCACACATGCAGAGATCATCTATTCACCTTTTCTGCATCTCACAAAGACACGGTGGTTTGAACCAAAAATACAACATTTGGACTCCTCAGAACAAAGGACAGATTTTCCAACCGGCCTCACAACCGCAGACCTTGTGAAACCACGCCAGCCCAGGACCTCCACATCTGACTTCTTCACTTGCGGGATCGTGTCACGTCCTGACCTTAGTTCCTTTTTTATGTCTCTATTTTGGTTTGGTTGGGGTGGGCATTCTATGTTATTCATTTCTATGTTTTGTTCTGTGTATTGTATTTCTATGTGTTTGGCCTGATATGGTTCCCAATCAGAGGCAGCTGTCAATTGTTGCCTCTGATTGAGAACCATACTTAGGTAGCCTCTTCCCACCAGTGTTGGTGGGTAGTTGTTTTCTGTTTTTGTATTCTGTACCAGACAGAACTGTTTCGGTTTCGTTCATTCTCTTTTGTTGTTTTTTAATTCAGTGTTCAGTTCAAAATAAAAAGATGAACACGTACCACGCTGCACCTTGGTCCTCACCTTCTTCAACCCACGACAGCCGTTACAGATCGTCTAAGACCAGTCACCTGGTCAGCTGATGAAACTGAGGACTATTACTGTCTGTAATAAAGCCTTATTCTGATTGGCTGGGCCTGACTCCCCAGTGGGTGGGCCTGGCTTCCAAATGGGTGGGCCTAAACTCTCCCAGGCCCACCCATGGCTGCGCCCCTGCCCAGTCATTTGAAATCCATAGATTAGGGCTTAATTTATTTATTTAAATTGACTGATTTCTTTATATGAACTGTAACTCAGTAAAATAACTGAAATTGTTGCATGTTGCATTTATATTTTGGTTAAGTACAGTTGAAGTCGGAAGTTTACATACACTTAGGTTGGAGTCATTAAAACTTGTTTTTCAACCACTCCACAAATTTTTTGTTAACAATCTATGGTTTTGGTAAGTCGGTTAGGACATTACTTTATGCATGACACAAGTAATTTTTCCAACAATTGTTTACAGACAGATTATTTCACTTATAATTCACTGTATCACAATTCCCGTGGGTCAGAAGTTTACATACAC
The DNA here is from genome assembly GCF_018296145.1 of Oncorhynchus tshawytscha. Lineage (NCBI taxonomy): Eukaryota > Metazoa > Chordata > Actinopteri > Salmoniformes > Salmonidae > Oncorhynchus > Oncorhynchus tshawytscha. Next base: position 14,221,269 of record NC_056445.1, read on the forward strand.
TAAGTTGACTGTGCCTTTAAACAGCTTGGACTAATTTACATAATTTGAGAAAATTGGAAGTGTACCTGTGGGTGTATTTCAAGGCCTACCTTCAAACTCAGTGCCTCTTTTCTTGACATCATTGGAAAATCAAAAGAAATCAGCCAAGACCTCAGAAAAATAACTGTAGACCTCCACAAGTCTGCTTCATCCTTGGGAGCAATTTCCAAACGCCTGAAGATACCACATTCATCTGTACAAACAATAGTACTCAAGTATAAACACCATGGTACCACGCAGCTGTCATACCACTCAGGAAGGAGATGCGTTCTGTCTCCTAGAGATGAATGTACTTTGGTGCGGAAAGTGCAAATCAATCCCAGAACAACAGCAAAAGACCTTGTGAAGATGCTGGAGGAAACGGGTACAAAAGTATCTATATCCACAGTAAAACGAGTCCTATTTTGACAAAACCTGAAAGGCCACTCAGCAAGAAAGACGCCACTGCTCCAAAACCGCCATAAAAAGCCAGACTGTGGTTTGCAACTGCACATGGGGACAAAGATCGTACTTTTTGGAGAAATGTCCTCTGGTCTGATGAAACAAAAATAGAATTGTTTGGCCATAATGACCATTGTTATGTTTGGAGGAAAGAGGGGGATACTTGCAAGCTAAAGAACACCATCCCAACTGTGAAGCACGGGGGTGGCAGCATCACAAAATAGATGGCATCAAGAATTGGAAAATTATGTGGATATATTCAAGCAACATCAAGACATCAGTCAGGAAGTTAAAGCCTGATTGCAAATGGGTCTTCCAAATTGACAATGACCCCAAGCATACTTCCAAAGTTGTGGCAAAATGGCTTAAGGTCAACAAAGTCAAGGTATTGGAGTGGCCATCACAAAGCCCTGACCTCAATCCTATGGAAAATTTGTGGGCAGAATAGAAAAAGTGTGTGCGAGCAAGGAGGCCTACAAACCTGACTCAGTTACACCAGCTCTGTCAGGAGGAATGGGCCAAAATTCACCCAACTTATTGTGGGAAGCTTGTGGAAGGCTACCCGAAACGTTTGACCCAAGTTAAACAATTTGAAGGCAATGTTTCCAAATACTAATTGAGTGTATGTAAACTTCTGACCCAGTGGGAATGTGATGAAATAAATAAAAACTGAAATAAATCATTCTCTCCCCTGTTATACTGACATGTTACATTCTTAAAATAAAGTGGTGATCCCAACTGACCTAATACAGGGAATTTTTACGAAGAATAAATGTCAGGAATTGTGGAAAAACTGAGTTTAAATATATTTAAATATATTTGCCTAAGGTGTAAACTTCCGATTTCAACTGTATTTATTTTTTATGTTTATCTCACGTAATATCATTCAAAGGAATGCATTAAGGTGTCTGCAATAGAATAAATGAGGCAAAAACATATTTTTATTTTATTTATTTTACCTTTATTTAACCAGGTAGGCAAGTTGAGAACAAGTTCTCATTTACAATTGCGACCTGGCCAAGATAAAGCAAAGCAGTTCGACAGATACAACGACACAGAGTTACACATGGAGTAAAACAAACATACAGTCAATAATACAGTATAAACAAGTCTATATACAATGTGAGCAAATGAGGTGAGAAGGGAGGTAAAGGCAAAAAAGGCCATGGTGGCAAAGTAAATACAATATAGCAAGTAAAACACTGGAATGGTAGTTTTGCAATGGAAGAATGTGCAAAGTAGAAATAAAAATAATGGAGTGCAAAGGAGCAAAATAAATAAATAAATAAAAATTAAATACAGTTGGGAAAGAGGTAGTTGTTTGGGCTAAATTATAGGTGGGCTATGTACAGGTGCAGTAATCTGTGAGCTGCTCTGACAGTTGGTGCTTAAAGCTAGTGAGGGAGATAAGTGTTTCCAGTTTCAGAGATTTTTGTAGTTCGTTCCAGTCATTGTCAGCAGAGAACTGGAAGGAGAGGCGGCCAAAGAAAGAATTGGTTTTGGGGGTGACTAGAGAGATATACCTGCTGGAGCGTGTGCTACAGGTGGGAGATGCTATGGTGACCAGCGAGCTGAGATAAGGGGGGACATTACCTAGCAGGGTCTTGTAGATGACATGGAGCCAGTGGGTTTGGCGACGAGTATGAAGCGAGGGCCAGCCAACGAGAGCGTACAGGTCGCAATGGTGGGTAGTATATGGGGCTTTGGTGACAAAACGGATTGCACTGTGATAGACTGCATCCAATTTGTTGAGTAGGGTATTGGAGGCTATTTTGTAAATGACATCGCCAAAGTCGAGGATTGGTAGGATGGTCAGTTTTACAAGGGTATGTTTGGCAGCATGAGTGAAGGATGCTTTGTTGCGAAATAGGAAGCCAATTCTAGATTTAACTTTGGATTGGAGATGTTTGATATGGGTCTGGAAGGAGAGTTTACAGTCTAACCAGACACCTAAGTATTTGTAGTTGTCCACGTATTCTAAGTCAGAGCCGTCCAGAGTAGTGATGTTGGACAGGCGGGTAGGTGCAGGTAGCGATCGGTTGAAGAGCATGCATTTAGTTTTACTTGTATTTAAGAGCAATTGGAGGCCACGGAAGGAGAGTTGTATGGCATTGAAGCTTGCCTGGAGGGTTGTTAACACAGTGTCCAAAGAAGGGCCGGAAGTATACAGAATGGTGTCGTCTGCGTAGAGGTGGATCAGAGACTCACCAGCAGCAAGAGCGACCTCATTGATGTATACAGAGAAGAGAGTCGGTCCAAGAATTGAACCCTGTGGCACCCCCATAGAGACTGCCAGAGGTCCGGACAGCAGACCCTCCGATTTGACACACTGAACTCTATCAGAGAAGTAGTTGGTGAACCAGGCGAGGCAATCATTTGAGAAACCAAGGCTGTCGAGTCTGCCGATGAGGATGTGGTGATTGACAGAGTCGAAAGCCTTGGCCAGATCAATGAATACGGCTGCACAGTAATGTTTCTTATCGATGGCGGTTAAGATATCGTTTAGGACCTTGAGCGTGGCTGAGGTGCACCCATGACCAGCTCTGAAACCAGATTGCATAGCAGAGAAGGTATGGTGAGATTCGAAATGGTCGGTAATCTGTTTGTTGACTTGGCTTTCGAAGACCTTAGAAAGGCACGGTAGGATAGATATAGGTCTGTAGCAGTTTGGGTCAAGAGTGTCCCCCCTTTGAAGAGGGGGATGACCGCAGCTGCTTTCCAATCTTTGGGAATCTCAGACGACACGAAAGAGAGGTTGAACAGGCTAGTAATAGGGGTGGCAACAATTTCGGCAGATAATTTTAGAAAGAAAGGGTCCAGATTGTCTAGCCCGGCTGATTTGTAGGGGTCCAGATTTTGCAGCTCTTTCAGAACATCAGCTGAATGGATTTGGGAGAAGGAGAAATGGGGAAGGCTTGGGCGAGTTGCTGTTGGGGGTGCAGTGCTGTTGACCGGGGTAGGAGTAGCCAGGTGGAAAGCATGGCCAGCCGTAGAAAAATGCTTATTGAAATTCTCAATTATGGTGGATTTATCAGTGGTGACAGTGGTGACAGTGTTTCCTATCTTCAGTGCAGTGGGCAGCTGGTAGGAGGTGTTCTTATTCTCCATGGACATTACAGTGTCCCAGAACTTTTTTGAGTTAGTGTTGCAGGAAGCAAATTTCTGCTTGAAAAAGCTAGCCTTGGCATTTCTAACTGCCTGTGTATAATGGTTTCTAGCTTCCCTGAACAGCTGCATATCACGGGGGCTGTTCGATGCTAATGCAGAACGCCATAGGATGTTTTTGTGTTGGTAATGTGTAAATGTAATGTTTACCTCATGGCCTAAAATTGAACCAATTTGTTTTTCTCTGCTGCCCACGCTATTTAAATGTTTAAATAACAAATCATTTGATTTTTCCATTGTGTTAATGTTCGTTGATTTATTGATTTCCAAGTTTCTTCAAGATGAGTGATGAGAAGACAATCATCCAGCCAATTGTGTATCTCACCACACCCGATATGCTATGACTTAAAATATGCAGAGACAGATGGATTAAAAGTAAATTAACATTGTAATACTTCTGACAGCCATCTTTCTAGCTCCGCCCATAACTTTTGGACTTTATAGCATTCCCAGAAAGCTATTGTATATACTAGTGGCACACATCTGACAAAATGTTTACCGTCCATTTTTACTGTATTAAAATTCACTTTTTTACTGTGTTTTACAGTGTTAAAAATTAATTAGAATCCCTCAAAGTTCACTGTAATATACAGTAAACTAGTATTTTTTACAATCTTCTAGCTGGCATAATATGGGCATGTTATGCTTTGCACTGTTAATGATAAAATATTGAAGTACTGGTGGCACACATCATAAAATGTTTACCATCCATTTTAACAGTGTTAAAATTGAATTAGGTTCCCTTAAAAGTTCACTGTAATATACAGTTATCAATTGTTTTTCCATTGTTGTAACTGGCATAATATGGGCGTGTTATGGTATGGAATAGTCATCCCACTGGATTAATGATGTACTAGTGGCACACATCTCAAAATATGTTTAGCAGCCATTTTGCCTGTGGAAAACTTGAGTTATATGCAAAACTGCTACAGTAAGGCCTGTCTTTTTTTATTTGAAGGATTCTTTCTCGCTGATGAAAGATAAGGGCCATATGTTTCGCAAGCCGTATCACAAGTGATCATTATTGACGTTTCTAAACGTTAAAACACAGCGTCAAGATTGTCGTTCACGAGGCAGTCATGGGCGAAGCTAACTGCTGAAAACCGTAGGGAGAAGGCAGAATGACTTTTCAAGCTAGATACGGGAGTAGCCTAGTGTTAAAAAATGTATTGGATATGCCGTTGTTATTTATTTCATTGATAAATACAATTGTAAATTAAAATATCCATATTTGGTGATACAGGGTTTATTTTATATTGAAATAGGCCTAAGTCATGATAGGCTACAGCACAGAAAATAAACAATGTAGCCAAGTATGCTATATTTTTACAGCACAGAACTTTCCAACCCCAAGGCATTTTAATATTTTACTGTATTGATATTGAAAATATACAAACTTGGTGATATAGAGTTTAATTTATATTGGAATAGGCCTACATCACGAAAGGCTACAGCACAGAACATGAACATTGAATGCCTAGTATGCTACATTTTCACAGCACAGAACCCTCTACCAATACAACAAAGCAATAGCGTAGGTCAGGCTATAACGCTCTCCCACTTCACACCTTCACTTCCGCTGAGCTAAACAGGGAAGGGCAGTTCATTTAGTGAAAAGTAGTATGAATGTTGGTAATAAAGGATTTTCTGCTTTTGAAATGTGCCAATATTTTAACAATGTTGCCACATTAAATCTATTTTTCTTTTAGTCAAGAAGATAAGATGAGCCAGACCAACCAACCACCCCCACAGAGGTGGATCAGAGGTGGCAGCCCCCTCTTTACCAGGTGGATGGACTCTACAGTGCTACTCTGTGCTCCACAAGACTAAGAGATGATTCAAGACCGTTTTTCAATTTCATTGACATTGCTATGACCAACTGTTACATCATGTAAAAGAAACTCTGCCTATAAACAGTATATTAGTTGGGGCTTTCACTGTGCAATACACATGAAGGTCAGGAGATGGAACCGAGTCGCACTAATGAGTATGGGGTCACTGGGGTGACCCTCTGTGACGTTAGGAAGGGCTTTCACTTGTGGCATAACGTTTGAGCGACAGACATGACAATTCTGTGTGATTGGGCTTTTTGTTCTGTTGAAAAACAGATGTGGACAGTAGCCCAAAAAAAGTACACTGAACAAAATAATAAATGCATCATGCAACAATTTCAAAGATTTGACTAAGTTACAGTTCATACAAAGGAAATCAGTCAAAATATGTATTAGGCCCTAATCTGTGGATGTCACATGACTGGGAAAACAGGACTATGCTGGAGATTGTCCGGCAGATTGGCCATTGCTGTCATCGGACAAAAAGACTGGTCTACTGAAAAGGTAAGCAGATACCTATTGTAAATTCTGCATATTGGCTTTATCCAAATTCATTTTGTGAGAAAACCTGTTTGATGTAAGTTACTAAATTTAAACTATTATGATGTGTGAGATTGGAAAATAGTTGAGAAAGTAATATCTCCATTGGCAACTGCAATTTTATTATTTGATCAGCAATACTTAATGATGCATTGTGTATGGGATGTACTAGTATGCCTGGCTAGTGGGTGCTAACAGAGGACACTTACTACATGTATGAGTGGTGGGTAACGGGTGACCACCAAAGTGTGACTGGATAGTCTGGGACTACATGTATGATTCATTCTAGCTGATTATAAAAGTGTGACTGGATAGTCTGGGACTACATGTATGAGTGGTGGGTAACGAGTGACCACCAAAGTGCGAATGGATAGTCTGGGACTACATGTATGAGTGGTGGGTAACGAGTGACCACCAAAGTGTGACTGGATAGTCTGGGACTACATGTATGAGTGGTGGGTAACGAGTGACCACCAAAGTGTGACTGGATAGTCTGGGACTACATGTATGAGTGGTGGGTAACGAGTGACCACCAAAGTGTGACTGGATAGTCTGGGACTACATGTATGAGTGGTCATTCTAGTGATTACCAAAGTGTGACTGGATAGTCTGGGACTACATGTATGAGTGGTGGGTAACGAGTGACCACCAAAGTGTGACTGGATAGTCTGGGACTAGCTGATTATAAAAGTGTGACTGGATAGTCTGGGACTGAGTGGTGGGTAACGAGTGACCACCAAAGTGTGCCAATGGAAAGCCATATGATGTGAATGTGATGTACTAGTCAGGGACTAAGTGTGAGTGGTGACGGATAATTAAATTGATGGATTACTTGGACTTGAGATTCATTTAGCCCTATGGTGACTGGGTCTGGGACTCTATGAGTGGTCCTAACAAAGCATAGTGTGTGTGTCTGGGACTACATGGGTGAGTGGTGGGCGCACTGACCACCAAAGTTTGGAGTCTGGGAGACATTATGAGTGGTTCTAGAAACGTGATCCAAAGTGTGACTGGATAGTCTGGGAGTCATATGGAGTGGTGATTGTATTTTTTATTTTGTACATTTGGTATTGAAGTAAAGGTGATAATGACCACCAAAGTGGGGACACTGGGACTACATGTATAAGTGGTGGGTAATACCCCAAAGGGGACTGGACAGTCTGGGACTACATGTTGAGTTCTTACTTGAGACCAAAGTGTGGGAGTCTGGGACACATGTTAGTGGTGGGTAAGAGTGAAAGTGTGACCAGTCTGGGACTGAGTGGTGGGTAAAGGCAAAGGTTGTTGACCATGTATGAGTGGTTGTGTACATAAAATGTCATTGGAAATGGGAAAAGGTGGTTGAAAACAAAGTGTGACTGAAGTCTCCACTCTAGAAGTGAATGAAGGCAGAGAATGTGGTACTAGGTGGAAGAGTGGAAGAGATAATTAAATGAGAAGGTGAGAAGGGGTGAGCTGTACAGAGAATGGATAGAAGGCGGGGCCATTGCGTCTCCTACCGGTCTGCTTACTGCCGTGAATTAAGATTTGTGTGTGTATGGTGTAAATTGAAGCTTACTGGCGTGAATTAAGATTTGTGAGACTCAAATCGTGTGCATAAAATACGCTTGATATTCAGTCGGACTAATATCGGAATGAATGAGGTCGTGGACCTTCAGATGAGATGTCTGAGTTGTATTAATTTGAGCCTGCCAAAGCGAGTGTGGTACATTAGGTATTTCAGCTGGATCTGGTACCGGTGAGTGTTGAGTGTGCTGAGAAATAAGGTGAATTTATTTTGTTCTTTTAATTCATTTACACAAGTACTTCCCGGTTATTGATTTTGGTTTGATTGTTCAGATAACACCATTGAAATTAAACAGGAGGTTAAGGTATACTAACATTAGAATCTGTTTTCATTATGGGGAACAATGAAAGGCCCACAAAGTGGGTTGCAGGCTGAGTTTATTTTATGTTAAAGGGACAGTGTACATTTACCACAGTTGTCTGTGTCTAATGGCTGTGTATTTAAGAAGTATTTTGGGGAGACATTTTGGAGAAACACGAATGTAAGACATGAAACATCAAGACGAATTATCGGGGATTATCGTAATTATTAGGTTTTGTTTTTGTAGTAAACGTTTGGGTTAAGGGGATTTCCCTGTTCCCAGAGACAAGATATCTTAAAGGGGTACACTCACATATGAAATATTAGAAGTTTTTATTTTCTGAGTCTTAATTAAATAGGTGAAATCTTTTGATAAAGGAATGTTGTTTGATATAGTAAGAAACACTTCTTTGGGGGGGTGGTATGACTTATGACCTCCATTGTAACTTTCCTTTGTGGTCTGATCAGCCTCATTGGAAAGCCATTTGGATGGAGAATCTAGGGTCATTTGTAATACTAATATTAAGGTAATTTAATACAAAAAGGCAGTGAAATTTACATGATAGTGTTATTATATTTTCTCTGATGAATGTGGTGTAAAAATGAGCTAGGATAAGTTTTAATGATGGTAGACTTATGTTAAGTATTTGGGACATATTTTGAGCCAACAAGGCAGGGAAGAAATTGAGATATTTGTGTTTGGTTTTAACACCTGTGTATAGGAGTGCCAGTGTACCTGTGTAATGGGGGAGGGTGTCCGTATGGGGATTACATGATAACCAATTTGGGACAGTCCTGGGATTGGTGAAGAGGGTATCCTTTTAGCATGGGGGATCCCACAAAGGTGGATAGGGTTTCCATGATATGGTGATGAAATCCTACTAACCATAAAAACTATTAAGCTCTCTGATGCAGGCACTTACACCCTCAGACTACAAAGGACCGGGGACAGACACGATGGGTGTGTTTTCTATTAAGGTGCTGCCAAAACCACAGAGGTCCCAGAGGAACCAGAGCCAGACACATTCCTCTACCACCCCTGGACCGAACCTGCCACCCACCACCACTGTGTCAAATCCCATTCAGGTAATTAACGTTAGAGACTATTCAGCTATTGATCAATTAGGCACTGAGACTGGTTTTGATGGTAGGGACAATTTGTGGCTGTCTTATATGAGGTATACAGATAAGACCTTGAAAAGAAAGGACTGCATTATCTGTGGTCATGCTAGACCTGTTCTGGCTACACACCCATTTGCTATAGGAGAAGGAGAGGGGTGGTTGTGTATTCTGAGAGGTTTTTACCAGGTTCAGCCCAATTCAACTCTCTGTTCCTCTTTGAGCCTTGTGTTTCCTACAGTACCTCCTCATCGGGTCCCTTCGGGTGTTAAGGCATATGGGGGCAATTACAGTTGCATCACAGTACAGGTATGACTATGGACATAGACTATGGGAGGTTGCCTGAAGCTGATTGCAGTAGTAACATAACCATTAATGCCACTTGGCCAGTTACAGGCCTAAACCAAACTAGTGGTCTGGCTGATGTGTGGTGGATCTGTGGACCCAAGAGAGTGCTGAGACCCATTCTTAGAGGAGACTGGCAAGGTACGTGTGGTCTGACCAGTTTGATAATTCCACTGACCATTGTTGATGTTACTGCTGAGCAGCTGTTGGGTTTTGTATCCAGGGGACCTGAAAACATTCCATCCCATGGGAGACATAGACGTAGTGCTCCATGGACAGAGGATGTAGTTGACATACACACTAACCTGTTGGGGGTTCCTCATGAGTTTCAGGCCTTGGGTAGGAATGATGGACTCTGGCACTTACTACCTATTATGGGTCCAGCCATAGTGGATGCTAGACAGACTGCATGGATTAATTACATCTACTATAATCAACAGCGTTTTGTGAATTACTCCCGTGATGCACTCACTGGTATGTCTGAACTTGAGCTTGAGGCCACATCTAGGGTTGCCAGACACAATAGACTTGCTTTGGATATGCTTCTTGCCAGTCAGGGGGGTGTTTTATTAAAACTTCTTAAGCTTCCCCCTACTTTTTCTGAAATTCTGTTAAAAATCGCGCAACATTTTGGCGTCCTGCTACTCAGGCCAGGAATATAGTATATGCATATGATTAGTATGTGTGGATAGAAAACACTCAGACGTTTCCAAAACTGTTTAAATCACGGCTGTGACTATAACAGAACGTCTGTTTCATCGAAAAGCGCAGGAAAATCTGATCACTGGAGATGGAAAAAAAGTATCCATGCGCCACTCCCATGAATTGTTAAAGGTGAACCGTAATATATTTGGCCAAGCTTGCAGTACCTACAGCTACCACAGGATCTATAGAGTCTCCTCATTTGAATCTGAATTGATTCTTGGTAGATCCGCCCAAAGGGAACCGATTCTCTCCGACCACCGACCCGAGGCATTGTCTGCCTTTTTCTCCGGACATTTTTTCCACACGGCAGGCTATCGAATTTACATCGCCTCCTGATGATTTTTATAGCTTATTAACGTGTAGTTATACCTAAAGTTGCATTAGAAAGGTATTTCGAAGTGTTTTGTAAAAGTTTATCGTCGAATTTTTAACTTTTAAAAAATGACGTTACGTTATGAAACGCTCTTTTTTCCGTTTTCCACACAGTCTTCATAGATCGATATCTAGGCTATATATGGACCGATTTAATCCAAAAAAAGACCCAGTATTGATTATGGGACATCAAGGTGTGCAAAGAAAGAAGATGGTCAAAGGTAATTAATGTTTTATATTTTATTGTGCGGTTTGTGTAGCGCCGACTATGCTAATTCTTTTGTTTACATGCCCTACGGGTCTTTTGGGGTGTTGCATGCTATCAGATAATAGCTTCTCATGCTTTCGCCGAAAAGCATTTTAAAAATCTGAAACGGTGGCTAGATTCACAATGACTGTAGCTTTATTTTAATACCAAACATGTGTATTTTAATGAACGTTTGCGTTTTAACTAATACCATTAGCATATAGCGTCGCGCATGTGCATTTCTAGAGCTCTAGGTGAGACGTCTGCGTCTCAAGTAAGCTCAAGAGGTTTTAATAAACTTTTTATTATTTTCATGAAATGCTATTAACATATTACTATGTTGGGACTGCTGAAATAAAGGATAATGAGTGACACCCTAGCGGGTGTCAAAAGGGGGACTTAAATGTAACACCATTTTCTTTTATTCTGTTTTTAAATGAGCTGTTGTTCTCTTTTGACATGAGGGTTTTAAGTTCCTAGGTGTCTGGTAGCCAATCTAGTACATAGTGGGATCGAATGGAGGACATGAAGGTATTTTAAACTTTAACTGTTCACCCTTGGAGGTGTGAAAAAGGGGGATTGTGGGATTCTGTGTTTTACATTATAGCCATTACCATATATATGATTAAATATTATCTGATGTTGGTTGTGTGAGGTATCTGCATTTGTGCACTGGAGCATAATTATGAGATTAAACAACTGCTTGCTACTTGCCTGTTTGTGTGTGTGACAAGAACTGAGTAACATGGTGTGACCTGCATGTTGCAAAACTGTAGATAACAGTCCAGCAGATGCTTTGTCCTTGTGTTTGTATGTAACAATATTGAGCACATGGTGTGACTTGCTGTATCTTACAAAGTTGTGGTTAAGCAGGTATAGGGAGGGGTGGTCATCATGAGGTTTAACTGAGATGGAAAAGTACTGAACAACACAATAGCAGGAACTGAGCAACTGTTCTAACTAGGGGGTGATACCAGAACAGTAGGAATCTATACATCGACGGAGGGAGGACTCCAAGAAGCGCCAAGAGGCGGGGACCCGCCTGAGCGCCTGCGATAGGCTGAGCAAGTTTAAACCACGCCCAGCCTCTACTGTGATAGGCCAACAGACGGGTTGGAACTATGTCCATCACAGTATAAGAACACTGTTTACATACATCCTGTCAGTTCTCTGTTCTGCCCTGCGTGGTATTACAGTGAGCCCGTATATACGAAAGTTGCATTTGCCATTTATTACTTAGCTAATAAAAAATACATAGTATTCAATCGTTGACTCATTGTTATATTTATCCTGATACCAGATTCGAATTTACGCAACTCTAATAATAGGCATCTATTAGTCACAGATACATTCAAATAAAAGGTAGTGGCATGGATCAGAAAACCAGTCAGTATCTCGTGTGACCACCATTTGCCTCATGCAGTGCGACACATCTCTTTCACGTAGAGTTGATTGTGGCCTGTCGAATGTTGTCCCACACCTTTTCAACGGCTGTACGAAATTGCTGGATATTGGCGGGAACTGGAACACATTGTCGTAGATGTTAATCTAGAGCATCCCTAACATACTCAATGGGTGACATGTCTGGTGAGTATGCAGACCATGGAAGAACTGGGACATTTTCAGCTTCCAGTAATTGTGTACAGATTCTTGAGACATGGGGCTGTGCATTATCATGCTGAAACATGAGGTGATGGTGGCGGATGAATGACTTGACAATGGGCCTCAGGATCTCGTCACGGTATCTCTGTGCATTCAAATTCCCATTGATAAAATGCGATTGTGTTTGTTGTCCTTAGCTTATATCTACCTGTCCATACCGTAACCCCACCACTACCATGGGGCACTCTGTTCACAACGTTGAGGAAGAATCCAACCAGAGAGGAAGAGGCAATGTTTTCTTGCACTGGCTCTATGCACACTCACTGGACTACCCACACATCATACACTGACACTCCAACACACACACACACACACACACACACTACATACACTCACACACACAAAACAAACATTTATTTTAACTCCACACACACAGACACACACACATTCACACTTTTCACATACGTTGATGCTACTGTTTATTATCTATCCCGATTGCCTGGTCACTTTTACCCCTACCTACATGTACATATTACCTCTTACCTCAACTACCTCGTACTCCTGCACATTGGCTCGGTACCAGTTGGTACTCCTTTTATATATATATATATATATATATATATAGCCTCGTTTCCTTTTTTTATTAAGCAAATGTTTCTTACTTTTTAACTCTGCATTGTTAGGAAAGGGCTCGTAAGTAAGTCTATATACATGTTGTGTTCAGTGCGTGTGACAAATAACATTTGATTTGATAACTGGGCCCCAAATCTTTGTAGATTTTTTTTCGCTCACCAAGCGAAGAGTTTTTGTATGGAGGTCAGTGAGAGTGTCGAATTTGGCCAACAAATGTTTTTACAGATTATTTGCTGTGTGAGTCTTATTTGTAGTGATGGAAAACAGAGGCTTCCTCAAGGCTTCTGCTCTTTCCCCAAATTGTGCCAGAAAACAGTACTGGGAGATTCATTATCTGTTCGCACATTAGTGACATCTGCTGGTCAGCAATAAATAGCAGCAAAAACAATTTAATCAAAACTCTGTGGCAGTAAATATGTTGGGTTCAGTAGCCCAAAATCAGTTGGAATACCATGTTTGCATTTTACATCATGCTTCCCTCTTTTGCATTCAAGTTTGCTCTTTTTCAAAAAGTGAATCTATGGCATTATTTAGGATGCTTAAGACAGAAGCTAATACTATACTAAATAAAACCATTTATTTGAACAACAGTGCAGAAAGTATGGTTCCACATTCATCAAGTTACTAAATAGTGTCTTCACCGAGATTCGGCCTCATACCCTCATGTCCCTGAACATTCCATAATTCCCTACTCCACCTGCTAAGCTCCAAAATCCTAACTGTATTTGTAAGTACGGCGTATAGTAAAGGTCAGTGTTTGAAAGCAACTTGGAATCGAAGAAAGCATCGAAACCAAGGTGAAGTCAGTTGGATCTTGCATTTAGTAACACATGGTTTGAAAAAGCATGTGATAAAAAGAAGCTTCAGACGTGATTGATGACGTCGAAATCACACCGATAGGGTTTTGCAAGTACACTACGTGACCAAAAGTATGTGGACACCTGCTAGTCGAACATCTCATTCCAAAATCATGGACATTCATATGGAGTTGGTCCCCCCTTTGCTGCTATAACAGCCTCCACTCTTCTGGGAAGGTTTTCCACTAGATGTTGGAACGTTGCTGCGGGGAATTTCTTCCATTCAGCCACAAGAGGCCGGGCACTGATGTTGGACGATTAGGACTGGCTCACAGTCGGCGTTCCAATGCATCTCAAAGGTGTTCGATGAGGTTGAGGACAGGGCTCTGTGCAGGCCAGTCAAGTTTTTCCACACTGATCTCAACAAACCATTCTGTATGGACCTTGCTTTGTGCACGAGGGCATGCTGAAACAGGAAAGGGACTTACCCAAACTGTTGCCACAAAGTTAGAAGCACATGTCGCAGTGTCATTGTATGCTGTAGCGTTAAGATTTCCTTTCACAGGAACTAAGGGGTCTAGCCCGAACCATGAAACAGCCCCAGAATATTAATCCTCCTCCACCAAACTTTACAGTTGGCACTATGCATTGGGGCAGGTAGCGTTCTCCTGGCATCCGCCAAACCCAGATTTGTCTGTTGGACTGCCAGATGGTGAAGCGTGATTCATCACTCCAGAGAACGTGTTTCCACTGCTCCAGATTCCAATGGCGGCAAGCTTTACACCACTCCAGCCGATGCTTGGTGTTGCGTATGGTGATCTTAGACTTGTGTGTGGTTGCTCGGCCATGGAAACCCATTTCATTAAGCTCCCGACTAACAGTTATTGTGCTGACATTGCTTCCAGAGGCAGTTTGGAACTCGGTAGTGAGTGTTGCAACCGAGGACTGACGATTTTTACACACTACTTGCTTCAGCACTCAGCGTTCCCATTCTATGAGCTTGTGTGGCCTACCACTTTGCGGCTGAGCCGTTGCTGTGCTTAGACGTTTCCACTTCACTATAACAGCACAAACAGTTGACCGGGGCAGCTCTAGCAGGGCAAAGAATTGACTAGCTGACTTGATGTTAAGGTGGCATCCTATGACGGTGCCAAGTTGAAAGTCACTGAGCTCTTCAGTAAGGCCATTCTACTACCAATGTTTGTCTATGGAGATTGCATGGCTGTGTGCTTGATTTTATACACCTGTCAGCCACACATGTGGCTGAAATAGCCGAATCCACTAATTTAAAAGGGGTTTCCACATACTTTTGTATATATATATATATAGCATGGATTGTTCTGCGTTGTGTAATTTAATGAGGACACTGCCACAACTGGAGGTCTGCTTGTTTGATTTTTATTTGTCCTGTGCACGAAGAGACAATGTACAAATTGTTAGCCGTTGGCGGAGTCACAGCTCTCAGGCACCTGCGCGAGCACATCTCACTCAAACACTGTCCCAAGTAACCACAAGTTACAATAGTTACCTTAGCAAGCGAGCTCGTTAAAACTTTTGAACATACAATATGTCAAATATAAATATTGAACAAAACGTATGCAACCATAACAGCACATTGTGTAACATTACCACAGGTTTATATTGAAAAGTAGCAGAGCCAAGGGCAACGTACCTCGCTAATTGAAGGTCGTGACTCCACACTCCAAGACTGCTTCCATCACGTGGACTGGGAGATGTTTCGTATTGCGTCAGACAACAACATTGACGAATACGCTGATTCGGTGTGCGAGTTCATTAGAACGTGCGTTGAAGATGTCGTTCCCATAGCAACGATTAAAACATTCCCTAACCAGAAACCGTGGATTGATGGCAGCATTCGTGTGAAACTGAAAGCGCGAACCACTGCTTTTAATCAGGGCAAGGTGTCTGGTGACATGACTGAATACAAACAGTGCAGCTATTCCCTCCGCAAGGCTATTAAACAAGCTAAGCGTCAGTACAGAGACAAAGTAGAATCTCAATTCAACGGCTCAGACACAAGAGGCATGTGGCAGGGTCTACAGTCAATCACGGACTACAGGAAGAAATCCAGCCCAGTCACGGACCAGGATGTCTTGCTCCCAGGCAGACTAAATAACTTTTTGCCCGCTTTGAGGACAATACAGTGCCACTGACACGGCCTGCAACGAAAACATGCGGTCTCTCCTTCACTGCAGCCGAGGTGAGTAAGACATTTAAACGTGTTAACCCTCGCAAGGCTGCAGGCCCAGACGGCATCCCCAGCCGCGCCCTCAGAGCATGTGCAGACCAGCTGGCCGGTGTGTTTACGGACATATTCAATCAATCCCTATACCAGTCTGTTGTTCCCACATGCTTCAAGAGGGCCACCATTGTTCCTGTTCCCAAGAAAGCTAAGGTAACTGAGCTAAACGACTACCGCCCCGTAGCACTCACATCCGTCATCATGAAGTGCTTTGAGAGACTAGTCAAGGACCATATCACCTCCACCCTACCTGACACCCTAGACCCACTCCAATTTGCTTACCGCCCAAATAGGTCCACAGATGATGCAATCTCAACCACACTACACACTGCCCTAACCCATCTGGACAAGAGGAATACCTATGTGAGAATGCTGTTCATCGACTACAGCTCGGCATTTAACACCATAGTGCCCTCCAAGCTCGTCATCAAGCTCGAGACCCTGGGTCTCGACCCCGCCCTGTGCAACTGGGTACTGGACTTCCTGACGGGCCGCCCCCAGGTGGTGAGGGTAGGCAACAACATTTCCACCCCGCTGATCCTCAACACTGGGGCCCCACAAGGGTGCGTTCTGAGCCCTCTCCTGTACTCCCTGTTCACCCACGACTGCGGGGCCACGCACGCCTCCAACTCAATCATCAAGTTTGCGGACGACACAACAGTGGTAGGCTTGATTACCAACAACAACGAGACGGCCTACAGGGAGGAGGTAAGGCCCCCTGGAGTGTGGTGTCAGGAAAATAACCTCACACTCAACGTCAACAAAACTAAGGAGATGATTGTGGACTTCAGGAAACAGCAGAGGGAACACCCCACTATCCACATTGATGGGACAGTAGTGGAGAGGGTAGTAAGTTTTAAGTTCCTCGGCGTACACATCACAGACAAACTGAATTGGTCCACCCACACAGACAGCATTGTGAAGAAGGCGCAGCAGCGCCTCTTCAACCTCAGGAGGCTGAATAAATTCGGCTTGTCACCAAAAGCACTCACAAACTTCTACAGATGCACAATCGAGAGCATCCTATCGGGCTGTATCACCGCCTGGTACGGCAACTGCTCCGCCCACAACCGTAAGGCTCTCCAGAGGGTAGTGAGGTCTGCACAACGCATCACCGGGGGCAAACTACCTGCCCTCCAGGACACCTACACCACCCGATGTCACAGGAAGGCCATAAAGATCATCAAGGACAACAACCACCCGAGCCACTGCCTGTTCACCCCGCTATCATCCAGAAGGCGAGGTCAGTACAGGTGCATCAAAGCTGGGACCGAGAGACTGAAAAACAGCTTCTATCTCAAGGCCATCAGACTGTTAAACAGCCACCACTAACATTGAGTGGCTGCTGCCAACACACTGACACTGACACTGACTCAACTCCAGCCACTTTAATAATGGGAATTGATGGGAAATGATGTAAATATATCACTAGCCACTTTAAACAATGCTACCTTATATAATGTTTACATACCCTACATTATTCATCTCATATGCATACGTATATACTGTACTCTATATCATCGACTGCATCCTTATGTAATACATGTATCACTAGCCACTTTAACTATGCCACTTTGTTT
Source organism: Oncorhynchus tshawytscha (assembly GCF_018296145.1). Taxonomy (NCBI): domain Eukaryota; kingdom Metazoa; phylum Chordata; class Actinopteri; order Salmoniformes; family Salmonidae; genus Oncorhynchus; species Oncorhynchus tshawytscha. The sequence goes on from NC_056445.1 coordinate 14,238,816, forward strand.
ACATACTCATCTCATATGTATATACTGTACTCGATATCAGCTACTGTATCTTGCCTATGCTGCTCTGTACCATCACTCATTCATATATCCTTATGTACATATTCTTTATCCCCTTACACTGTGTATAAGACAGTAGTTTTGGAATTGTTAGTTAGATTACTTGTTGGTTATTACTGCATTGTCGGAACTAGAAGCACAAGCATTTCGCTACACTCGCATTAACATCTGCTAACCATGTGTATGTGACAAATAACATTTGATTTGATTTGATTTGAGGCAAGAGAGAACAATAGGAGGGTACAGTAACACAGATACCAATGGAAGCTGTGTTTGCAGAGCGTTCTGTGTGGTTTACACGTTGTATTTATCGAACGCATGCATCACATTTTATGCGTTAATGGCTTGACAGAAGTGGTAGCAGAAGGTGAATGTTGAACTTTTGTTGCACACATATCCATATGGTGCTGCGTACCATTTTGCTCTTTGTACTGTAGGTGTGATCGAGGCGTTAGCATCTTAACGATTTCAAGGCATGCCTTGGAGCTCCTGTATCAAACGTAACATCACTACTTGTTTGATCGAATATGAGTTTCGCAATGATTAGGTTGTTACGAGTATACTGTTATAAATAGAGCACGTAACATCCCGGCAACTTTGCGAAAAAAAACATTATATCGGAGTTGTGTCAGTTGTTCACACGCTTATCTGCCCTCTCATTGGCTAGAATGGTACGACATGATCTTTCCACCCCCCTAGGTTTTCCTACCTGAAAATACGCGATACCGGAAAGTGTTGTGTATTCGTGAACCAAATTCAGGAGGAGCCTGAAGCGCGGGTGGCTTGACTGGGTTTTGCGAGTCTCGGCTCTCTTGACCGCAGTAGACGATATAGACTACTCAAATCGGTTAATAAGGTTCGAGTTGTTATAGTAATAGCAGGCAGGTTAAACAAATATACAGATTATGATATAATAGATATTAATCGAATGCATCTCTGTCATTTATTTCCAATGCAGAGTGTGGGACGTGGCTCCACCTAAAATAAGACTCCTTATGCAGATTGGCCAGACCTGCCCTCTTCTAGAACCGGGTAGTTCAGCGCTCCGGCGATTCTCAGTAGATGACTCTCCGTGTCTTCGCACATTGCACAAGAGGAGTAAACTGGCTAGTGTACGTGAGTTTGAGCCGTCCTCTATTCCAATATCTTTCGGAGCTGTTGTTGACATTCAACCAACACTGAAGGGAACTTGTCAAAAAAGTTAACATTTTGGATTGATCATAACGAGCGCATTTACCCAAACTTGTAGGTCCTCGTTAAAGACTGTCCTCCCGGGATGTTCGACCTAACAAAGGAATGGAATCTGTCGTTCGCCGGCTGCGGGTTCCTGGGGATCTATCACATCGGAGTGGCCAGCTGCCTGTTGGAACAAGCGCCCTACCTCATCAAAGGTGCCACCAAGATTTACGGGGCTTCAGCTGGTTCCCTCTCTGCCTCGATGCTCGCCAGCCAAGCATCCATAGGTAGGCTACAGTACCGTACACTGGCCCCTTGATTTCACCGGTCCCTGTCATCAGTTGATTGCCTGGATGGAGACTTTTACGCACAAGGAGTAGTCCTCTCTTTCATGTGTTTAGGGCAACTTCAGATTAGCAGTCAAATTCACTTTAAAGAATAATAACTTGTGATCTTGAGACATGGGGTGAAATTACTTTAACAATGCTGGAAACTTTGCTCCTATGTAATAGATAGGTTGAATTTAGAATTTAAAAAAAGGCTACACTTTTCTCATGTTAAAAACTGCAAATTATGTATAATTTGAGCCAAAATACATGCCTGTGTATAAATATGGTATCCTTCCACTCATTGATCATGTCACACCATTGATAAAAGTCATCTGGGTCAGTTATAGGACTATTGACCTATTGGTCCTTTGGATCAGAGGCCTCCCAATGGTACTGATGGATCTCGCTGACTTGGGACACACACGCAATCACGATTAAGAGCAAATATAACAAATATAATATAATAGAACTGACTTAGAGAGTAGTTCTTAGCTGACTGTCTGTGCGATACCTGGCCTTTTTCCCTCTCTTAATTTTGAACTCTAGAACCTTATAGTCAAGAGACTAAGGAGTAGCCTGCCAGGTTTCTTGGAATCAGTCCATACCTGTCCCAGTTGTATCGTGTTTAAATGAGAGCGCGTTAAAGAGGGTGAGAGATTGAAAGAAAGAGTAATAGAGGGAGACATTTCGCTACAACCGCAATAACATCTGCTAAACACGTGTATGTGACCAATACATTTATTTATTTATTTGACTTATAGAGTGAACAGTCAATATAGGGGTCATGAACCTTTTACCACTGTGGGCTTAAACAGGGGTCCGCACAGAGCGTTTCCTGGTAGTCTTAAACAAATCTACTTTGAGACAAGAGTATACACATCACACATGGTTATGGGCTTAAATTGAAGAATTGACCTGTACCATGTATGATTATGGAGTTGAAATGTATTCCATTTTGAGATTGCATCCCAATATTACACTTTATATACACTATATCACAGAAGACTGAAATATAACAAAACGCCTGGTTTGTTCATTGAGCTGTACACTAATGTGACTAGTCAAATATACTCAGCTGGTCACCCTCCAGTGATTCCCCAACATCTTGTCAACATGTGCCTGGAAAAATTATGCTGATATCTTATACCAATCTGACTGAATGTTCTTTTGTTCATACCCAGGCATCAAAAACCTCTCCAAAATGTACAATTGTGTCAAATCTTTCTGCAGCAATTTTATGGAGAAAAATACATTATTTGATGTAGAGAGAACTTTTTTCACGTGTTCATGAATGTTTGTGTCTAGGCTCGGTGGCCAAAAAAACTCTCCAAATACATTTACGGTTTTAGACCTATTCACAAAATATCTTACAGATATCTTCCAGGCCCTTTCTCACTCTCATTCATCATGTTACAAGCTGACAGGCACAGACCGTAAAAGACTCAAGCTCACTCAACTACACCTCCCCTTCTCCAGCCTCGACCAGATAAGAATGTGGCTCCACTGAGCTGACCAATCAGCAGCGAGGAGACTTGACAGGCAATGCACTATTGTGACCCCATCAACGCCAACTTTTATATCACCGACAACAAGTACATCACCCCATCTAGTGGGGAGGTGTCAATTAAACAGGTCATGACAGTTGAGCTGTGTTGAACATGTAGCTGTACCGAACACAGGCCCACAGCCCATTTGAACTGTTTCAGCTTTACTCAATGTCGATGTTATACAGGCACTACGAATACAGAGCAAACGACAGGCAAGGGAAAGACAGGTAGCCTGAGTTCATGTCACAGTTCAGGGGATGTACAGATATCTATAGATGTTTTTATGTGCATGCAAAGGGGAGCTCTGGTCAGGTACTCCGCTGAGGTGAGTAATAGTACTTAGTTTTGTGTAATCCGGGGAGAGGTTGTATCACAGAGATTCCTGTAAAGTGAAATACAATTATGTAAATGTCTAGTATTTTTGGTCTTGGATTTTAAAAAGCCCTGGATGGCCTAAAACACTATAAACAGGGGCCCTTATTGGGACCACAATTGCTTGGCAACATATTCAGGATTTCTTTCAAAAGTGAGTCAGTAGGCTATAACAATTGAATAAACTAGATATTCAAAATAGTGTTGTGCTTGCATAGGCTATAAAACGCTAACTCAGCCAGCCAAAAGTACCTGTGGTAGGTGAGGATGGAGGAAAGTGACTGGTGTGGATCAATTGATTCGTCCAGGAGAGAGGTTTCATATGAGCAGGGGTTTGAACATCATTCCTGAAGTAAAATAGATGACGCCGGCAGCTCTTCTTCTTTGTTTGTTGTGTGTTATTTCTTACATCATTAGCCCAGACCGTTTTTTGTGTTATTACATACAGCCGGAAATAACTTTTTGATATCAGAGCGGCGGTAACTCGCCAGCATTACAACCAGAATCAAATAACATTTTATTTGTCACAGCGTCGAATACAACCGGTGTAGACCTTACCGTGAAAGGCTTACTTACAAGCCCATAACCAATAATGCAGTTCAAGAAAAATGATTTACTAAATAAACTAAAGTAAAATATATAATAAAAAGTAACACAAAATAACAATACAGAGGCTATATACAGGGGGTACCGGTACTGAGTCAATATGCGGGGATACAGGTTAGTCGTGGTAATTTGTATATGTAGGTAAGGGTACGACTTTCCCAAATTACGACTTTCCCATAATAGATCCTTTGTTCGTACCCCCCAGGGCAAATGAACTTATCCCAGAGGCTGCTCCAAGACGCAGCCGGTGGAGAAGAGTTATTCGGAGTGGGCTTCTAGTCCGACTCAGGAAGTGTGCACACCATCCACCGCTTCCGAGTATAATATTCAGTCCCTGGACAAAAGTAGATGAGCTCAGGGCGAGGATCTCCTTCCAGAGAGACATCAGGGACTGTAACATACTCTGTTTCACAGAATCATGGCTCTCTCCGGATATACTGTCCCCATCCATACAGCCATCTGGGTTCTCAGTACATTGCGCAGACAGGAATAAAGAACTCTCTGGGAAAAAGAAAGGTGTTTCATGATTGTTTCATGATTTACTACTCATGGTGTGATTGTGATAACGCACAGGAACTCAAGTCCTTTTGTTCACCCGACCTAGAATAGCTCACAAATCAAATGTAGACCGTATTACCTCCCAAGAGAATTCTCTTCAGTTATAGTCATAGCCGTGTATATTCCCCCTCAAGCCAATACCATGATGGCCCTCAAGGAACTACACTGGACTTGTAAATCATGCAGTGTCTTGTGTCATCATCACAGATTTTAGAGAAACAAATGTCGGTACATATAAGTGACAACTTCATGGCACGCCGATGACGCGGGTGGTCTTCACTTGAACGACTCTAACTTTGTCAAATAAGCACCAATCGGGGTCAAAACTAGCTAGATAGCCAATGAGCTGGGCTTTATGGGAGTATCCGAAAAAATGTAATATGAATGCAAATGTATACTTCATGATTTGCCCAAATGTACCTGGGTGACTCCACACTAAATGTCATGGAGTTCGCTCATGCTTCAAGTTATCCGTCTGAAACTTTGCACATACACTGCTGCCATCTTGTGGACACCATCAGAATTACAACCAGTGATGGCTGGAACAGGGACCTTTCGGTTGCATTTCAAAGATAGTGGTAGAAAGATACAAAGAAAAAAAAACACAGTATTTTCTTCTACCATATCTATTGTGTTATTCTCCTACATTCAATTCACATTTCCACAAACTTAAAACTGTGTCCTTTCAAATGGTACCAAGAATATGCATATCCTTGCTTTAGGGCCTGAGCTGCAGGTAGATTTGGGTATGTCATTTAGGCTAAAATTGGAAAAAAAGGGGGCTATCCTTAAGAAGTTTTAACAAAACAAATTTGAGGAAAACGCTACCAAAGTTCTATCAACATATTGCCTGATGTCCTTGCACTTCAAAAACTCTCGACCATTGTAACTCTTCCTTCCGGAATGGCTACAAGGCCCTCCCCCGCCCTCCCTTTGGCTAATTAGATCATGACTCCATTCTGCTCATCCCTTCCTATAGACAGAAACTCAAACAGGAAGTACCCGTGCTAAAGTCTATTCAACGCTGGTCTGACCAATCGGAATCCATGCTTCAAGATTGTTTTGATCACATGGACTGGGATATGTTCCGGGTTGCCTCTGAGATTTACATTGACATATGCACAGACAAAAACCGTGGATAGATGGCAGCATTCGCGCAAAACGGAAACAGCGAACCACCGCATTTAAGCACAGCAAGGTGACTGGGAATATGTTAGAATACAAACAGTGTAGTTACTTCCTCCGTAAGGCAATCAAAAAGGCAAAACGTCAGTACAGAGACGTATTCTCAATTATATGATTCTCAATTAAATGTCTCAGACATGAGACATGTGGCAGGGTCTACAGACAATCACATATTACAAAGGGAAAACCAGCCACGTCGCAGACACTGACGTCTTGCTCCTGGGCAAGCTGAACACCTTTTTTGCTCTCTTTGAGGATAACACAGTTCCACCGACTGTGGTCTCTCATTCTCCGTGGCCAATGTGAATAAGACATTTAAGCATGTTAACCCTCGCATGGCTGCTGGCCCAGTCGGCATCCTTAGCCGCGTCCTCAGAGCACGCACAGACCAGCTGGCTGAAATCTTTACGGACATATTCAATCTCTCCCTATCCCAGTCTGCTGTCCACAGATGTCCACCATTGTTCCTGTACCCAAGAAAGCAAAGGTAACGGAACTAAATGACTTTAACCCTGTCATCACGAAGTGATGTCTCGTTAAGATCATATAAACCTCCACCCTACCTGACACCCCTGGAACCACTTTAATTTGCATACCACCCCAACAGATCCACAGATGATGCAGTCGCTATCACACTGCACACTGCCATATCCCATCTGGACAAGAGGAATACCTATGTAAGAATGCTGTTCATTGATTATAGCTCAGCCTTCAACACCATAGGACCCTCCAAGCTCATCATTAAGCTTGGGGCCCTGGGTCTGAACCCCGCCCTGTGCAACTGGGTCCTGGACTTCCTGACGGGCCGCCCCCAGGTGGCAAAGGTAGGAAACAAAACCTCCACTTCTCTGCTCTTCAACACAGGGGCCCCACAAGGGTGCATTCTCAGTCCCCTCCTGTACTCCCTGTTCACCCATGACTGTGTGGCCACACACGCATCCAACTCAATCCTCAAGTTTGCAGACGACACAACAGTAGTAGGCCTGATTTCCAACAATGACGAGACATCTCCTCCATGTAGGCTGAGGGCCCTGGTGGAGTGGTGCCAGGAAAATACCCTCTCGCTCAACGTCAACAAAATGAAGGAGCTGATCGTGGACTTCAGGAGACAACAGTGAGAGCACGCCCCTATTCTCATCGACGGAGCCGCAGTGGAGAAGGTGAATAGCTTCAAGTTCCTTGGCGTACACATCACTGACAATCTGAAATGGTCCACCCACACAGACAGTGTGGTGAAGAAGGTGCAACAGTGCCTCTTCAACCTCAGGAAGCTGAAGAAATTTGGCTTGGCCCCTACAAACATCAAACTTTTACAGATGCACAATTGAGAGCATCCTGTTGACTTCTATCACCGTGTGGTACGGCAACTGCACTGCCCGCAACCGCAGGGCTCTCCAGAGGGTGGTGCAGTCTGCACAACACATCACCTACAGGACACCTACAGCACCCGATGTCACATGAAGGCCAAAAGATCATCGAGGACGCTATCATCCAGAAGGCGAGGTCAGTAAAGGTGCATCAAAGTTGGGACTGAGAGCCTGAAAAACAACTTCTATCTCAAGGCCATCAGACTGTTAAATAGCCATCATTAGCCGGCCGACCACCAGGTTACTCAACACTGCACCTTAGAGGCTGCTGCCCTATGTACATAGACATAGAATCACTGGTCACTTTAATAATGGAACCATTTCATATGTATATATTGTATTCTACTGTATTTTAGTCAATGACACTCTGACATTGCTCCTCCTAATATTTATCAATTTCTTAATTCCATTCTTTTACTTTTAGATTTCTGTGTATTTTTGTGAGTTGTTATATATTACTGCACTGTTGGCACTAGGAACAAAAGCATTTCGAAACACCCACAATAACATCTGCTAAACGTGTATGTGACCAATAAAATTTGATTTGATTTGAATTATTCAAAAAGCTAAAATAAATAAATAAATGCATAAGGTCTACTTGGTAACGCCCATGAATGTGTGGTAGCATTAGCCTGCCAACTAAGACAGATAACATTACCATTAACAACACTTCCAATAAAAGATGCACCAAAATAGTTTTGCCGTTGAAGAATCCATGTTGAACAGCTGTTGATTTATGACCGTCAGTGGAGGCTGCTGAGGGGAGGACGGCTCATAATAATGGCTGGAAACCATGTGTTTGATGTATTTGATACCGTTCCACTGATTCCGCTCCATCCATTACCATAAGCCCATTCTCCCCAATTAAGGTGCCACCAACCTTCCTGTGATGACTGTATGTTTGAGGGGAGAGAGGCTGATAAAGATCTCAACTGGTGATTTGGCTGGTTGAGGGACTGTTTGACATATATTAATTTTGGGTTGGTCCCCCCAGATAGTATATGAATACATCATAAGCCATGACATTTTTTTTTATTACAGGAAATTTGCTTCACAGCTGCAAAATATTCTCTGTGCCCAATGCAACAAATACAACAGTTGTAAACTTTACTGTGAAGGGCTTAAGTAAGAACATTTGGATACAAAAAAAGGAAATAGGAACACAAAATATACGAGGCTATATAAAAGGAGTACCGGTACCGAGTCAATGTGCTGGGGTATGAGGTAGTTGAGGTGATTTAGGTCAAATGTACAAGTAGGTAGGGGTAAAAGTGACTAGGCAATCAGAATAGATAATAAACAGCCAATAAATAGAGTAGGAGCAGTGTGTGAAAGTGTGTGTGAGAGTGTATGTAGTGTGTGTGTGATTGTCACTGTAGTATGTGTGAGTGTATGGGTGAGTCCAGTGAGTGTGCATAGAGCCAGTGCAAGAGAGTCAGTGCAAAAAAAGGCTGTCACTGCAGATAGTCTTGATAGCCATTTGATGAACTATTAGATACCTCAGTATTTTCTTATCACCAATAGATTTTCTTTACTAGAACACTGTGTATAACAGTCTTCAGATGCATTCCATCCAAGTGTAGATAAGATGAACACACATAACTAGCTCAGTACAGGTGCAGGGCAGTAAATAAGTTAAACCAGTGGAGAAATGTTTTGTGAGCTACAGATCACTGTTTAGTTCCCTTGAGAATCAATCTTCCTTTGAATAAAAAACATTCAATTCCTCCCAGCGGAAGGCCCAAACACAACTAACACACTGTCTCTCCGTCTCTCCCCTCCTCTAGCTAAGTGCTGTGAGGATGTGATCGAGACAGTCAAGGAAGCCCGGAAGCGTAACCTGGGTCCCCTCCACCCCTCCTTCAACCCGGTCAAGATCATCAGGTCGGGCCTGGAGCGTGACCTGCCCGCCGACGCGCACACACTCGCCTCCGGGAGGCTGTGTGTGTCACTCACTCGCGTGTCTGATGGACAAAACGTCATCGTGTCCGAGTTCAAGTCCAAGGAGGAGCTCATCCAGGTGAGTCCCCACTCAACCCACCTGGGCTGCCATTCACAAAACATATCCGAGTAGGAGTACTGATCTAGGATCAGTTTTTCCACTTAAATCATAATGGATTGGAGTTGGGACCTGATCGTAGATCAGCGCTCCTACTATGAAGCACATTGTGAATATGGGCCCTGAACACCCCTGAGCACTTGAGTTTTTCCATATCCCATACATATTTGTCCTTTCACTTACTGGCCTTGTCATTGACTGTTTACATGAGTTGTATGTAATGTAAACTGGGTTGGACTGTGTAACATCTCTCTCTCCCTGATGTGTCTACAGGCACTGCTGTGTAGCTGTTTCATCCCCATATACTGTGGCCTGATCCCTCCATCCTTCCAAGGAGTGGTAAGTGCCCAAGGCCCTAATGCCTCAACTGCTTTCTTACGTTTCTTTGAACACTGTTTCCTTGTTTTCTAAGAAAAAGCAGCAGATGTTAGACTGGGTTTATTATGGTCTCGTCTCTAATGCCTTTATTGCTCAGGTCATAGTCATAAGGTGGCTAGGTTCAAGTGTAGCGTAATGTTGTGTTTTTCTGTTTGTGTGTCTGTCTCTGTCTGTCGGTCTGTGCATACACTCTGGTACTTGTTCATGTGTCAGTCTACCTTACTCTAGGAGCTAATCAGCCCGTGAACCATTTCCCTTGGCAGACCAGTGGTGTATTAAATACTTCCAGACTGGTTTCTGGCCTCAGCAGATTGGGACCAGGAAGTCCAGGGTGTCTCCATTCTAAACTGAGTCACTAGGACATAGGAGCACAGTCCTCCAAAACATCAACTACCATGTAACAATGACCTATCAAAGTATTCTCTTTCTCTCTCGTACCATTCTGACTCAGGGGAAGAACTGTCTCAGAGCCAAGTCTACATTGTGACTGAGCACATTAACACACAGACCTGTCTAATATGCTTTTACCACACCGCCCCTCATTGCATGCGTTGCAAAATAAATGTACACATGCATGTTGTTCAACCATTTAATCTAAACTGCTTGCGCGCGTCAATGAGCGTCTGCGTAGCCAGGTTGGCTGCTAACCGCCATGTAAAGTCCACAGAATAAGACTGAAGGAGGAGAGATTACTAGAAACGAACTCGGTTTCCCCTTTTTAAATGGTGGGAGTAGAGAGAACACGATTATATGTGGGACTCAAAATGGGTCCAAATTCTACTAAGATCCAGAAAAAAGTATCTATGTGCATTTCGGGTCAACTAACAACCCAATGTTTTTGCCAACCTCACTGCCAAATTGAGTCTTAATCTGGCTTTGGAACTGGCACTGATATCCTTTTTTCCCTTAGATGTCCTAAGTGTTTTACACAAGAAAAATGTTAATTATGCACAAATCTGTACTTGAAATGGAGCTGCATCGTGCAATTACATAAGACTGGCAAAATTGATTAATTCTCCGAATAGTACTGTCGGTCTGTTTGGTCATGATTTGGCAGTGTGGAGAAGCTGGTTTAGGAGAAATCTTGTACTGACACGCCACACCTAATATGCCCACAAGGAAAATGTTTCCTTGAATATGTCGTATCGTATACATTCAATTTCAGTGATAACCGAGTTGGGTTAAGTGGCACGTTTTTTTTTTTAGCAGAAGATATTTATAATAGATTTTCCAAATACTATTATTTACTTCCTCTCTTCTCAAAATACCTAATGGTCTCTGTCAGTGCTTAAGTGGCCTATGTGCTATATCTATTTTGGTCTCGGGCACAGGGCTGTTGAAAGAGAGCGACCCTCTACATATTTTACTGGTTCGTGACTCACTGACACCTCCCCCGGTTAGAGGGAATAAAACAGCCCAGAGTTAACACGCACAGGAACTTTAATCATACACAGGAGAAGATGTACATGGGTATGGTTCTGTAATGGACTGAAATAGAGAGGGAGTAAATATGCTATACAGGAGACAAATACACTGTCCTGAATAGATATGTTCAGAGTACGATAGAATGAGATATGGTATAGAACAACAAGGACTGTATCTAATAATGACTTAATAACCATGCATTACATAGTAACACCAGATTAATGACGAGCGTGACAATAGCACAGTAAGAATGATGACAAGGACTGTATATTATACAAATAGTATCCTATTTCACAGCAACACACAAGAGCAAGGACTCTTTGCATACATTATCAGTAGTAACATAATAACAGGAATGAGAACTACATGGAATAGTGCTATTCTAGCACATACTACAATGTGATTTTCTGGATTTTTTTTCTAATTTTGTCTGTCATAGTTGAAGTGTACCTATGATGAAAATTACAGGCCTCTCATCTTTTTAAGTGGGAGAACTTGCACAATTGGTGGCTGACTAAATACTTTTTTCCCCCACTGTATATTGAAGTGTCTTACCCCTTGGAGAAGATTTGTCTGGCATTCATTCTAAGTTGATAGCCTTTATACAGTATAAGAGATGTAGAACAGTCATATCTGTCAGCCCTGAGACATCTTGACCACAGTATGCCTGGGGTCTTGTTCTGTGGAGAGGCTGTGGTCCTGATGTAAGGAAATAGTGAAACAGGCTTGTTTGAATTTGTGCATGGGTCCAAAAACACCCAATTATTCCTCCTCTTCCTCCTCCCTGTCTCCCCCTCTTCTCTCTGTAGCGTTACGTGGATGGGGGAATCAGTGACAACCTTCCTCAGTCGGAGCTGAAGAACACCATCAGCATCTCTCCGTTTTCGGGCGAAAGTGACATCTGTCCACGGGACACCTCCTTCAACTTCCACGAGCTTCGTCTCACCAATACCTCCATCCGGTTGAACCTGAGCAACATGTACCGCCTCAGCAAGGCCTTGTTCCCCCCAGAACCCAAGGTACACACTTAGCACCTTTGTTTCTATCTAGAACCTAGAATGGATCTTCGGCTGTCCACATAGGACTCTTTGAAGAACCCTTTTTAGTTCCAAGTAGAACCTTTTTTGGTTCCATGTAGAACCCTTTCCACAGAGGGTTCGACCTGGAACCAAAAAGGGTTCTCCTAAGAACCACTCTAGGAGTGGTGGTCACCCGCTATGACTGCTTACCAATGCGTTATTTATGGGTTATGAATGTGTTAGGAAGTCGTTATGTAGGCCCTGTTGCCAAAGGTAGGATGGAGGATCAGGATGCTCCTTAGTCCCATTTATTAGACGTGGTTGTTTATGCCTGATTGTAAATGTCTTATGTATGGGTTATGAATCTAATATTAAATGTTTGGGTTACGGTATGTAACCCCGGTTTCCTGAGGGAGACATCTCACTATGGGACACGCCTTCTTCGGCGGGTCATTTGTTGAAGCCTTATTCATTCACGCCTAACAGGCCAATCAGAGCTTTGTGGGTGTATGCCTTGCATGTCTATATAACACCCTGTACTGCTCTGGGTTCCTCATTCTAAGAACTACCTCTTACACAAGTCGTGCAAGAGGGGCAATCTGGGGAGATGTCTCCCTCATCGCCTACACTGAACTGGGCTTAAATACGGTAACCCAAAGTTTTCTTTCAGTCGACTCGGTTCGACATCTCACTATGGGATACTTGCAAAACACACCGATTGCCAGTAGTCAGTTTCCTGAGAAGCCTGTTTTGGTACATGGTAATGTACCTGATCCATCCTACTCAGCTCCAGCACCAAGGACTGTGTGTGCCAGGGAGGGCACAGTAACATCCAGGTGATAGAACCTCACTATCCACCACACAAATCTCCAAGACGGAGATGCCTCTGAACAGTGCCCATAATGTGGCAATTCCTATAGTGGAATGTGCCCAGACACCCAGGGGAGACTGCAATCCACGACAACTGTACGCCTTGGTGATTACCCAATGGGAGACGTGTTGTTTGGGCAAAGCCCTAACCCGAGCAGGGTTGGTGAAGCAAACAAACAGTTGATCACAACTCCAGAATGGCCTATTACTGTCGATGTAATTGCGCAGTGCGCGTGCCGGACACAACGTGTTAATGCTGCTCTGGAGAAGAGAACAGGGGAGGGTGGAAGGGAAAGAGGTCAGTGGATTGTCTACTATAAGTCATGGTAATGACCTTATGATATGTCCTAACGCTGCGTTCATTCCTAACTCAGTTTGCCCCTGAGTAGTCAGGGGCAAACTGAGTGCATAAAGAATGAACCGAGCACGCATGTAGGTTTCTACCACATTGCCCTTGTCGAGAAATTCCTGTAGGAAGGAGCGAACGGCAGTGATGGAACACTGAAAGAACACCAACTCTCGTCTCTAACACAACCTCTCGAATCCCCTCTACTTCAGGTCGTAATGATCTCTTTGTTGAAGGGGCTGTGGCACTCTGATTTGTGGCAACCACGTTCAGAGGCAGCCCGCCGAGTCTAAGTTGGACCTTTCATGGGCCAGTCCCAGAGATCCATCAGCTCGGGATGATGGTGGAATATTTCGCCCTGCTCTTGGGATAGCAGATCCCTGCGCTGTGGGAGGCACCATGGTTGCGTGTACAGGAGAGGTACAATCTCCGCCAGCCATGGCTTCCCGAGCACTGCAGAGCTATCAGGATGAGGGATAGACCATTTGCTCTCACTCTGTCCAGAGTAGGTGGGGTCAGGCCCATTTGGAGGGAAGTCATACAGAAGCACGTCTGGCCACTTGTGGGCCAGCGCGTCCACGCCTAGAAGAGCATTGTGATCTCTCATCGCAAAAAACAAGCGACAGTGCACATTGTCCTGCGATGCGTACAGATTAACAGCAGCCCTTCCGTAACGCCCCGACACCTCCTTGACGACTTCAGGATGATGTCACCACTCCCCTGGTAGGGGGTTCCCCCCGACAGTAAATCCGCACTTCAGTTTAGTCTACCTGGCACGTGTTGCTCCGAGACACAACAGATGGTCGCTGCTCCATAGCAAGAGCTCTCTCGCCAGAGAGTGAAGTTGAGAATGTTCCTCCTTGGCAGTTGATATATGCCACCGTAGACGTATTGTCAGACCTGACCAGGACATTTTGGCCCTGTAAGAATGGACGGAAGTGCCTGAGGGCTAGTAACACAGTGTAGAGCTCAAAAACGTTGATATGGGCTGTCCTCATAGTCTGACCATACGCTGTTCACCGTACGCCCTTTGTGGACTGCCCCCATCCCTGTAGTGATGCATCCATTGTCACTTCTTTACGCGTGAACACTCTCCCAGTAGGGCAGCCCCACGTCAATAGGGTTGGGTCTTTCCAGCATTGAAGTGCCGATATACACTTTGCAGAGAGAAGCACGCGCCTGTGCCGATGGAGAAACGGGTCCTAGTGAAGTGAGGTCACCCACTGCTGGAAGTCTCTCATGAGGAGACCAAGCGGAACTGCCACAATCATGGAGACCATGAGCCCAAGAAGCCTCAGACTCATCCATTACGTGACTGATGTTGTTTGGGCAAAACACAGAGGCAGTGGCGAAAAGCCGTTGCTGTCTCTACAGTGAGGGTTGCTCAACAGGATTTTTTTTTTCCAGATTGTCCAGAGACAATCGCTAAAATATTTCTGCTGGGTCAGGTAGAGTACGATTTTGGCACGATTTATCCTGAAGCCTAGAGTGAGTAGGCATGACAACAGCAGGGCTGTGTGCTCCACTGCCTCCGCCCGAGTGTCCGCGCAGATCAACCAGTCATTCGAAATCTGTAGACTTTCAGATGCTTGTTGAAGTGCTATAAATCCAGGATCCCCCTTTTTTTGGGGGGGGTGGGTGCAAGAAATACCGTCTGAATAAGCCCAGGTGAGCTTCCTCCCTCAGCACCACGCATATGGCTCCCTTGGCCAACAGAGACTGTATCTCATCCCTAAGGTCTCGGGCAGCTTCCCCCTGTGCAGTGGACATGCACCGCTAGGGGACCCCTTTGAATTGTAGTCTGTACCCCTGGTCTACTGTGCGTGGAACCCAAGGGGAGACTGCACACGCATGCCACTGCTCTCTGTCAGAAGTAAGCGAACCCGCCTGCCCCCTGGGGGGGACGGGGAGCTCTGTGGCAGTCACCCCACTGGGGCACATCCGCAGGTTGATTGTTTTGCATGGGAACATTCTGAACCATCACCCTCGGACCGTGGGCCTGGATGTGATGGGAACTCTTTATTTGAGAACTGTACTTGGGGAAGAGTAGTGTTGACCCACCCCAATGAGGGCTTATGGGTCTTGAGGGGGGCTCCTGTGCTACACCTATACCATGTGTAAACGAGCTTGTGGGACTTGACGCAGGACTCCCGAGAAGACTCTGGTCATTAAGGTCAAAGGAACTCTTCCGGATCTTCAAGCACTAGGTGTGCCGCTTCTTCCCCTTCCCTCCGGATGAAGCTGAGGGTGTCTCCGCTGCTCGTTGCTTGGAGTGACGCCTGTGTCCTGAGGCACTGCGTTGCTGGTGAGCATACTGTGTCTGTCCTTGGGTCATAAATGCAGGAGAAGCCTGCTGAGGCTTCTTGGGGATCCTCCAGTTCTGGGAGGGAAGGCTCATGTTGACAACCTGGGCAAACGTGGGCTTCTGCGGTTTCAGGGATTGTTTCTGTGGTAACAGGGAGCCCAGTGCCTCAGTCTCCTTTTTCTTAGAGTCAAACCTGGCCTGTATATCCTGTAAGGCTGGTCCAAAAAGTCTGGTTGGATCAATCTGTCCATTGAGAATCTTTCCCTTCTCCCTCTGACACCCTTGCGTTGTTCAGCCAGATGGCTCTCTGGCCGGCGGTCGCGTGCGCAGTACACTTGAGTGTGCTGGTGGTATGGTCGGCATGGTGACTTAGCTCCATTAGCTTCTCCCGGTCGACGGTGCCACCGTTCGCCAGGGAGTTGCATAGCTCTCTAACCTGCACCACCATGTAGATGGAGATGAGGGCAGCTGCGTTCACAGAGCGTCCCACATGAACTGCAGATCTGTAGATTCTCTCATACACAAATGCTGACCTTGACTTTGTCGTCCTTAAGCCATTTTGCCATAACTTTGGAAGTATGCTTGGGGGTCATTGTCCATTTGGAAGACCCATTGGCAACCAGGCATTAACTTCCTGACTGATGTCTTGATGTTGCTTCAATATGTCCACATAATTTTCCTGCCTCATGATGCCATCTGTTTTGTGAAGTGCACAAGTCTCTCCTGCAGCAAAGAACCCCCACAACATGATTACGCCACCCCCGTGCTTCACAGTTGTGATGGTGTTCTTCGGCTTGCAAGCCTCCCCCTTTTTCCTACAAACAGAACAATGGTCATTATGGCCAAACAATTCTATTTTTGTTTTATCAGACCAGAGGACATTTCTCCAAAAAGTATGATCTTTGTCAGAAATGTGTAGTTGCAAACCGTAGTCTGGCTTTTTGATGGCGGTTTTGGAGCAGTGGCTTCTTCCTTGCTGAGCGGCCTTTTAGGTTATGTCGATATAGGACTCGTTTTACTGTGGATATAGATACTTTTGTACCTGTTTCTTCCAGCATCTTCACAAGGTCCTTTGCTGTGGTTCTGGGATTGATTTGCACTTTTCGCACCAAAGTATGTTCAACTCTAGGAGACTGAGCGGTATGACGGTTGCGTGGTCCCATGGTGTTTATACTTGCGTACTATTGTTTGTACAGATGAACGTGGGACCTTCATGCGTTTGGAAATTGCTCCCAAGGATGAACCAGACTTGTGGAGGTCTACAATTGTTTTTCTGAGGTCTTGGCTGATTTCTTTTGATTTTCCCATGATGTCAAGCAAAGTGGCACTGAGTTTGAAGGTAGGCCTTGAAATAAATCCACAGATATACCTCCAATTGACTTCTGGATATCAGGACAGTGATCCCTCACCTCAGATTAGACAAAGATTTCTTCAACAACAAGCAGACATCCCAATTATTCACAAAAGGAAGCGACGCAGAGGACGAAGAGCCAGATACCTCATCCTGACCCGCAGAAGGCAACTAGGAAAGCTGCCGTTACCGTCAATAATACTCGCCAACGTGCAATCATTGGACAATAAACTAGACGAGGTACGATCACGAATATCCTACCAACGGCACATCAAAAAATGTAAATTCCTATGCTTCACGGAATCGTGGCTGAATGATGACATGGATATTCAGCTAGCGGGATACACGCTGTACCGAGGCAGGATAGAACGGCACACACTGGTAAGACGAGGGGGGCGGTCTGTGCATATTTGTAAACAACAGCTGGTGCACAAAATCTAAGGAAGTCTTGATATTTTGCTCGCCTGAAGTAGAGTATATTGTGATAAACTGCATGCCACACTACTTGCCTAGAGAGTTCTCAGCTATACGTGGCTGTTTATTTACCACCACAGACAGATGCTGGCACTAAGACCGCACTCAGTCCGCTGGATAAGGAAATAAGCAAACAGGAAACCACTCACCCAGTGCTCCTAGTGGCCGGAGACTTTAATGCAGGGAAACCTAAATCAGTTCTACCAAATCTCTATCAACATGTTAAATGTGCAACCAGAGGGAAAAACATTTCTAGATCACCTGTACTCCACACACAGAGACGCGTACAAAGCTCTACCTCGCCCTCATTTGGTAAATCTGACCACAACTCTATCCTCCTGATTCCTGCTTACAAGCAAAAATGAAAGCAGGAAGCACCAGTGACTCGGTCTATTCGGCCTATTAAAAAAAAGGTCAGATGAAGCAGATGTTAAACTACAGGACTGCTTTGCTACAGACTGGAACATGTTCCGAGATTCTTCCGATGACATTGAGGAATACACCACATCAGTCACTGGCTTTATCAATAAGTTCATTGAGGACGTTGTCCCCACAGTGACTGTACGTACATACCCCAACCAGAAGCCATGGATTACAGGCAACATTCGCACTGAGCTAAAGGGTAGAGCTGCCGCTAGAGCTGCGGGACTCTAACCCGGAAGCTGACAAGAAATCCCGGAATGCCCTGCGATGAACCATCAAACAGGCAAAGCGTCAATACAGGGATAAGATTGAATCATACTACACCGGCTCCAACGCTCGTTGGATGTGGCAGGTCTTGCAAACTATTACAGACTACAAAGGGAAGCACAGCTGCGAGCTTCCCAGTGACACGAGCCTACCAGACGAACTAAATCACTTCTATGCTCGCTTCGAGGCATGCAACACTGAGGCATGCATGAGAGCATCAGCTGTTCCGGACGACTGTGTGATCACTCTCTCCGTAGCCGACGTGAGTAAGACCTTTAAACAGGTCAACATACACAAGGCTGCGGGGCCAGATGGATTACCAGGACGTGTCATCCGGGCATGTGCTGACCAACTGGCAGGTGTCTTCACTAACATTTTCAGCATGTCCCTGATTGAGTCTGTAATACCAACATTCTTTAAGCAGACCACCATAGTCCCTGTGCCCAAGAACACAAAGGCAACCTGCCTAAATGACTACAGACCCGTAGCGCTCACGTCCGTAGCCATGAAGTGCTTTGAAAGGCTGGTAATGGCTCACTTCAACAGCATTATCCCAGAAACCCTAGACCCACTCCAATTTACATACCACCCAAACAGATCCACAGATGATGCAATCTCTATTGCACTCCACACTGCCCTTTCCCATCTGGACGAAAGGAACACCTATGTGAGAATGCTGTTCATTGACTACAGCTCAGCGTTCAACACCATAGTACCCTCAAAGCTCATCACTAAGCTAAGGAACCTGGGACTAAACACCTCCCTCTGCAACTGGATCCTGGACTTCCTGACAGGCCGCCCCCAGGTGGTGAGGGTAGGTAGCAACACATCTGCCACGCTGATCCTCAACACTGGAGCTCCCCAGTGGTGCGTGCTCAGTCCCCTTCTGTACTCCCTGTTCACCCACCACTGCATGGCCAGGCACGACTCCAACACCATCATTAAGTTTGCTGACGACACAACATTGGTAGGCCTGATCACCGACAACGACAAGACAGCCTATAGGGAGGAGGTCAGAGACCTGGCCGGGTGGTGCCAGAATAACAACCTATCCCTCAACCTAACCAAGACTAAGGAGATGATTGTGGGCTACAGGAAAAGGAGCACCGAGCACATCTCCATTCTCATCGACGGGGCTATAGTGGAGCAGGTTGAGAGCGTCAAATTCCTTGGTGACCACATCAACAACAAACTAGATTGGTCCAAAAACACCAAGACAGTCGTGAAGAGGGCACGACAAAGCCCATTCCCCCTCAGGTCCTGAGATCCTCAAAAGGTGCTACAGCTGCAACATCGAGAGCATCCTGACCGGTTGCATCACTGTCTGGTACGGCAATTGCTCGGCCTCCGACCGGAAGGCACTTCAGAGGGTAGTGAGTACGGCCCAGTACATCACTGGGGCAAAGCTGCCTGCCATCCAGGACCTCTACACCAGGCGGTGTCAGAGGAAGGCCCTAAAAATTGTCAAAGACCCCAGCCACCCCAGTCATAGACTGTTCTCACTACTACCACATGGGAAGCGGTACCGGAGTGCCAAGTCTAGGACAAAAAGGCTTCTCAACAGTTTTTACCCCCAAGCCATAAGACTCCTGAACAGTTAAACAAATGGTTACCCGGACTATTTGCATTGTGTTCCCCCCCAACCCCTCTTTTACGCTGCTGCTACTCTCTGTTTATCTTATATGCATAGTCACTTTAACTATACATTCATGTACATACTACCTAAATTGGCCCGACCAACCAGTGCTCCCGCACATTGGCTAACCGGGCTCTCTGCATTGTGTCCCACCACCCGCCAACCCCTCTTTTTACGCTTCTGCTACTCTCTGTTCATCACATATGCATAGTCACTTTAACGATACCTACATGTACATACTACCTCAATAAGCCTGACTAACAGGTGTCTGTATATAGCCTTGCTACTCTTTTTTCAAATGTCTTTTTACTGTTGTTTTATTTCTTTACTACACATACACACATACATACATACATACCTTTTTTTAAACACCATTGGTTAGAGCCTGTAAGTAAGCATTTCACTGTAAGGTCTACACCTGTTGTATTTGGGGCACGTGACAAACTTTGATTTGATTTGAAATTATGTCAATTAGCCTATCAGAAGCTTCTAAAGCAAATGACATCATTTTCTGGAATTTTCCAAGCTGTTTAAAGGCACAGTCAACTTATTGTATGTAAACTTCTGACCCACTGGAATTGTGATACAGTGAAATAATCTGTAAACAATTGTTGAAAAAATTACTTGTGTCATGCACAAAGTAGAAGTCCTAACCAACTTACCAAAACTATAGTTTGTTAACAAGACATTTGTGGAGTGGTTGAAAAATGAGTTTTAATGACTCCAACCTAAGTGTAGGTAAACTTCCGACTTCAACTGTATCGGTTGTTATATGATTAACAAAATCTCTGTCTTGTGGGTATCTTGTGTCTCTTTTTTATGAGCAGTATATTTATTCAATCTACCTCTTGCATATGATCCCTTACCTCAATAGGTACGAACTATGTGTTTTCTTTGACAGGTCATGGCAGAGATATGTCAGAGTGGCTACAAGGACGCCCTTCGCTTTCTTGAGGAGAACCGTGAGTATAACTATGTTGCCTTTGACAGTAGTAGTGGGCTGTGCTAAGATCATAAGCTAATGTGACATACATGCAGTGAGCATCAATGATGTCAATTGTACAGGGTTCAATATGAAGTATGGAGTAAACCAACGCTTATTTATGGTGTAATATTTGTATAGGGTTGGCTGACAAGGTGCGCGAAGCCATGCTTTGTTATGATTCTGAACAGTCAGATAGCTAGCAACAATGACAAGAAACTGCCGTGTGGGGACTCGTAGGTGGCTTGTTTCAGCTAGTTTTATCTTGATTACCAGGTCTTGTTTTGAGGTGTTTAGACTGATTTCATGTCAATGCTAATATGGCTAGCTAGCTAACCAACAACTTTAACAATGTATTTAAGTGACAACAAATGCTCATTGTGCAATTGTATCTATGGTTTCAATAAACATTGAGACAAAATATAGTTTACATGTTGTCAACAACCTAAGCCAACCTTGTCTGTTTTGCCCCATAGTTGCCACGCGTCGGTTTTGTTGCTAAACAAACAACTTGTCTATGCTGTATTACAAAGATGATGAATGTATTGTTTATGATGTCAGACTTGCTGAAGCTGGAGTGTCCGACTGCCGGCCCCAACCCCAACCTATCAGAAGCTGCCTGCTGCAAGCCCATCGCCATGGAAACAACAAAGAACTGGATGTTCTGGCGGCTCCGCCTCCTGAGGAAGCAACACTGGTGGTTGGATGAGCAGATTGTTGATAACCTGCCAACCCAAATCAAAAAAGGTAAATGGGTCAACCTAGACCAGGGATTGGCAACTGGCCCTTTTGTAGGCCTACGTATGAATTTCCACGTTTTTGTGTGTATATATATATATATGATATATTTTTACTCAGCCGGGGTCTCAACTTACTCTTGAGAGTTCGTATAGTAGAATACACAAGGTACAATTTCGTAAGATGGTTGTGCATCAGCGGTTTTTCTCTTGATATGTCAGTCACTAAGCAGGTTTCCATCAACCATTTAATGCAGTTGAATTACCTGAAGCATTAAAAAAGGTCACCACCAGGCTGATGAAAACATGAAATGCCAGTACAATTTTATAGATGCAGACATGGCAGGCACTAACTCATCACAACCAGCCTTTTATCCACAAAAACTCAGATAGATGAAAACACATCTCTGGTGGGAAAATGTGCATATTGTTTTATGCAGATTTTATCATATTTTCACATGAAAATCTGTCGCAAATTGGATGGAAACTTAGCTACTCCGTCACTCAATTAGCCCATGTCAGCATTTTTTGGGGGGGATTGATAGTTGGCTAAATTAGAATTTATCTAAACTTACAGTAATCATGATCATGGTTGAATTACAGATCGGGGAGCCCCCAATGATTTTGTTAGTCACTCAGATATCATATTAAAAACTGCTAAATCTTCTCTCCGCCCCATGGCAAAATGTGTAGAATTGTAGCAAACTTGGTTGAAAACTACAACATTGTCTCTACGCCCCTTGGCAGAATGTGATGAATTGGAGGAACTTAACTCTTAAACTGTGTGGTTGTTCTGTGTATCTGAAAGTCATCTGAGGCTGTGCCCGTGTCAGCGAAGTGTGACATATTGTGTCTCTATGACTGTAGTGTTTTGTGAGGCGTGCCAGCAGAAGCCTGGTCTGTATGCTCAGGTGTCTGAGATGCTGCCGGTCAGAGTGGCCTCCTACATGCTCCTGCCCTGCACACTACCTGTGGTATCAGCCTACTCAGTGGGCAAGAGGTAAGTCTACATCCTATACCACTACTAGTGCTACCTACCACAAACTAACAAGCCCTCAATGAACTCAATGCAGTCACAGTAGCTCAAACAGCAACCAATGACAACAGTAATGCAAACAAATCAGCTTTTAAAAAGCCCAGAAATAACCTTTAGCATAACTATCCTTTAGCATACAGCAACCTCATTAGCCCACTACAGCAACCAATTATCTACCCTCTGTTCTGTTGGCGAACGTGCAATCACTGGAAAATAAACGGAATGAGCTCTGTTCGAGACTATCCTATCAATGTGATCTGAAGAACTGTAATATCCTATATTTCTCAGTTGTGGCAGAACAAGGACATGGTAAATATAAATGTATTTGGCCAGAACGGTGACGTCTGAGAAGCTCAGGGGAGGTGGTGTGTGTGTCTCTTTGTTAACAACAGCTGGTGTGCGATCGCTAATATTAAGAAAGTCTCTAGGTTCTGCTTTCCTGAGTTGGAATAGCTCATGATAAGCTGTAGACCATACCATTTACCGATGCGACACTAAGACCACACTCAACGAGCTGTATAGGGCTATAAGCAAACAAGAAAATGCTCCTCGTGGAGGGAGACTTTAATGCAGGAAATCCGTTTCACCTCATTTCTACCAGCATGTCACCTGTGCAACTAGAGTCCAAAAAACTCTAGATCACCTTTACTCCACACACAGAGATGCATACAAAGTTCTCCCTCGACCTCCATTTGGCAATTCTGACCATAACTCTATCCTCCTGATTCCTGCTTACAAGCAAAAACTCAAACAGGAAGTACCAGTGACGGGCAAAATATGGAAGTGGTCTGATGACGCGGACAGCACTGTTTCGCTAGCACAGACTGGGATATGTTCCAGGATTCATCCGGTGGCATTGAGTAGTTTACCACATCAGTCACCAGCTTCAATAATAAGTGCATCGACGCCGTCGTCCCCAAATTGACCGTAGATACATATTTATTGTTGCCATGGATTGTAGGCAACATCCGCACTGGCCTAAAGGCTAGAACTGCCGCTTTCAAGGAGCAGGACACTGATGTGGATGCTTATAAGAAATCCCGATACTCCCTCCGACGAACCATCAAACAGAAAAAGCGTCAATACAGGACCAAAATCGAATCTTACTACTCTGGCTCAGAAGCTCGTCGCATGTGGTTGGGCTTGCAAACAATCATGGATTACAAAGGGAAACCCATCCACAAGCTGTCCAGTGATGCGAGCCTACCAGACGAGCTAAATACCTTCTATGCTCACTTTGAGGCTAGCAACACTGAACCATGCATGAGACTGGCAGCTGTTCCGGTTGAATGTGAGATCACGCTCTTGTTGCCGATGTGAGAAAGACCTATAAACAGGTTAACATTCACAAGGCCAGACGGATGACCAGGATGCGTACTCGGAGCATGCGCTGACCAGCTGGTAAGCGTCTTCACTGACATTTTCAACCTCTCCTTGATCCAATCTGTAATGCCTATATGTTTCAAGCAGACCACCATAATCCCTGTGACAAAGGACGCCAAGGTAACCTGTCTAAATGACTATCGCAGCACTCACATCTGTAGCCATAAAATGTATTGAAAGTCATGGCTTATGTAAACACCATCATCCCAGACACCCTAGACCCACTCCAATTCACATAACTCCCCAAAAGATCCACAGTTTACGCAATCTCTATTACAATCCACACTGCCCTTTCCCACCTGGACAAAAGGAACACTTACGTGAGAATGCTGTTCATTGGCTACAGCTCAGCGTTCAACACCGTAGTGCCCTCCAAGCTCATCACTAAACTAAGGACCCTGGGATTGAACACCTCCCTCTGCAACTGGATCTTGGACTTCCTGCCTGGCCATTCCAGGTGGTGAGGTTAGGCAACAACACATCCGCCACGCTGACCCTCAACACTGGGGCCCCTGAGGGGTGCGTGCTTAGTCCCCTAGTGTACTCCCTGTTCACCCATGACTGGCAGCGCACGACTCCAACACCATCATTAAGTTTGCCAACGATACGATGGTGGTAGCAGACCTGATCACCGATGACAATGAGATAGCCTATAGGGCGGAGGCCAGAGACCTGGCAGTGTGGTGCCAGGACAACAACCTCTCCCTCAACGTCAGCAAGACAAAACAGCTGATTGTGGACAACAGGAAGGGGAGGGCTGAGCATGCCCCCATCCACATCAATGGGGCTGAAGTGGAGCAGGTCGAGAGCTTCAAGTTCCTCGGTGTCCACATCACTAAGGAATGATCATGGTCCACATCACACCAACACAGTCGTGAAGAGGAGATGATGCATCTTCCCCCTCAGGAGCCTGAATAGATTCCTCAAAAAATTCTAAAGCTGCTCCTTTGAGAGCATCTTGACTGGTTTCATCACCACTTGGTATGGTAGCTGCTTGGCATCCGACCACAAGGTGTTACAGAGGGTAATGTGTACGGCACAGTACATCACTGGGGCCGAGCTCCCTGCCATCCGGGACCTCTATACCAGGCGGTGTCAGAGGAAGGCCCTAAAAATTGTGAGACTCCAGCCACCCAAGACATTGACCGTTCAGCTTCCACCCCTAAGCTATAAGACTGCTAAATAGTTAAATAATTAATCAATAGCTACCTGGAATATCTGCATTGACCCTTTTCGTACTAATCTCTTTTGATTTATCACATAGGCTGCTGTTACCGTTTAATCTATCCCGTTGTCTAGTCATTTTATCACTACCTATATGTACATATCTACCTCAATTACCTCGTACCCCTGCACATCAACTCGGTGCTGGTACCCTGTGTATTTTGCCAAGTTATCATTACTCATTGTGTATTTATTCCTTGTATTATTCTTTTTTTATTATTTGTCTTTTTTATCTCTGCATTGTTGGAAGCATGTGACAAATACAATTTAATAGGTTGAGGTTTCTTACTAAACCCAATCAATTTGAATGTCCTGCACAGGGCCGCCACCTAGTGGACATTGTAACAAAATAGGCAAGTCAATCCACCACTGGTGGTACATCACAGTACATTGACTCTTCTTGTCCCTCTCCTGTACTCCAGGTTTGTGGAGTGGATCCCAGAGGTGCCTGCAGATATGCGTTGGCTAGCTGGGGTGGCTGGGGATGTAGCTGGGAGCGTGTACAGACAGACCCGGAGAGGAGCACCAGCAGACATAACCAGGTGAGAGACATGGAGTTTCTACTACTGGGTTATATTATGGATGGATGGAGTCTACGTGTAGATTTGGATGTATGTCATACAGTATGAATAAAGGCTAATGGCCTTGTGTGTTTTTCTTTTTGCAGTGATGGTTCCCTGAGGAATTACATGAGCCTGCCCCTACCCCTGGACAGTGACGGACCCAGGGAGAGAAACAGTCATCTCTCCGGGTTCGCTCTCTCTGCTCTTGACCTCCAAAGCCAATACTGGAACATCCCCACCGCCTCCTCTTCCCACCGCTCCACCAGCCCCCACACGCCCAGCCCCTCCCCACGACAGATCTGCTTCAGTGTTCATTTTGGCACTCTTTTTTAGATTCATTCTAGTCTGGTATTTGACTAAAATATCATTAAATCTTAGTCACATTTTTGTGATTTGAATAATGATTTAGTCATTGTTAAAATGACAAAAACAGAGCCATTTTAGTCAACTGAATGCACTTTAATTTGAGTCATATTTTAGTCACATCACATTTGTATTGCCTCATTAGCCACAAACCACATTTCCATCCAGAGTTTTTATGGGAGTAAAGTCAAATCAAAGATTTGTATAACTAACCCAAGATGGACTATAACTACTGAGATGGTAGGCTATTCAAGAAATAAGTTGTTCTATCTAACGTCCAAGCAGGAAAGCATGATTCCAGATACAGTATTTTGATGTGCAACGTAATCCAAAAATTGTCATGAATTGCGAGTTGATATATTTATGAATTGTGAGTTGTTATATTTTACTGTTAAAATAGGGCTCCAGAATTTTCTGATATTTTTTTGTTCAATAGAGATGAATTTGCCTATATCGTTATGTGCACAAATATCATAGGCAAATTTATTTTGGGGCTTATACACCACATGATAAAGTGAAAACTCAAAACACATTAGCTAGATCACTAATACTAAATATAATACCCACTGCTAGTAGCCATGTATTAATCTAAAAGTAAATGTAATGTCCTTTTTTTGTTGCAGTTGTAGCCCTGCTACCCTATGCAGTCGCAATAGCGCATTTCGCAGGCTTCGTATCTTAAAGCCATATCTAATATTTTGATTGTAAAATAGTTGCTATTTTTTTATTTAACTAGGCAAGTCCGTTAAGAACAAATTCTTATTTACAATGACGGCCTACACCGGCCAAACCCAGATGACCAATTGTGCGCCGCCCTACGGGACTCCCAATCACTGCTAGTCGTGATACAGCCTGGGTTTGAACCAGGGTGTCTGTAGTGATGCCTCAACCACTGAGATGTAGTGCCTTACACCGCTGTGCCACTCAGGAGCTCAGTTGAGCTGAAAATGATGGAAATTACAAATATAAAGTATACCCACAGAAAGCTGAGCACAGTAGGTGCTTCTAAAGCTATGTATTTCATGCAATTGGATTTTGAAATGTTATATTGAAATGCTATACAATCAAGAAGCCTTTTTTCTCTCTCCCGGAGTGCACACTGTGGCTCCAGCGAAACAAGCCAAGGGACTGGGCAGAAACTTTCATTGCAGGAATCATGAGGATAATGCACTTTACTGTTTGACCAAATCATGATCTTAGCCACCCAAAAAAATAGGACTTTTTTTTAAATTATTTTTTTTAAACTTTTGAGTGAGGTGAACATGTCATGAATGTTCAGCTCGCACGGCACCCAATACAAATTTAACTCGCACAGCCAAGTCAAAGGGTTGCAAAACGCCATTAAATGGTTTCAGTCTAGAGCCTTGCCCCTTGACATACTGTAGCTATATTGTAATCAGTTGTGTCATAAGTAGTGGTCTGATACTGTAGGTTGCAGCAAACCACTTAGCACTATCAATCAGTTATTAACCTATTTGAGCAACAAAGGAGACTGGTGGGAGGAACTATAGGAGGATGGGCATTTTTGTAATGTCTGAAATGGAATAAATGGAACATATCAAACATATGGAAGCCACATGTACCAGCTAAAGTTCCCTCCCACGGGGCCTGTCTATAGTGAATAGGAACTGAAAGGTGGATTCGGATAGGCAAAATATGGTCATGTGATCAAAAAGCTTTGGGATCCAGAACTGTTAGACACACTATTGACTCAATCATGTCTTTTGATCACTCCACCAATCATTTTTTATTCTACAGTACACATTGTAAAACATTTAACCAGCTCACCACCTCTGTCAGTGAATTATTGTTTGGAAATGCACATTTTATAAATCACTTCGTCTAGTTTTACCAGATAACGTGTTATCACTACCTACTTACCTACAGTACCTACATGCCTACAGTACCTAACTACCTATGTTCAGTCAAATGTAGCATTCATGCCTCCTTCCCAATGGACTGTTGACCTGAGTTGACGTTGACTTCCTTGACTAAGAGCTGTGTGCTTTCCTGACTACTATTAGACAGGACCCTTGAACTGAACTATGAACTACTGTGATGAGCTGTGATGTCAAGATATTTGAATCACAATGTCTCTCAATGTTGACCATTGCTTTTGCACAATAACTTTAGGTGCATAGGATTCACAATGTTAATGGCATAATCAAATGTCAAATTTAAATTACCACACGGCCCCATTTATAGTAGGGTACATACTGTACTTGTATATATAACATGTGTAACACTGTGAAAACCTCTACCTACTTGTCCCTAAGATGGCAGGTGGTTAAGATGTCCCTAAGATGACCTAGTAGTTAGCGGTTATTTCTTAAATATACTTTACTGTTGTTATTTCACATTAAGGACCTTATCTTAATAACATAAAACACAACAACGGTTTTTATGATGTGACCTTTTGTGTTTAAATATACTGTAAGTATTAAAATCCTATTTTGGTGCCTCATCATTATGGAAACTGTGCAGAATAGGTAGGGGAGAGTGGGATAAGTTGAACCAAAGCGGTAAATTGAGCTTTGTTTATACACAAAATTCATAATTTGACCAAATATTTAGGATGAGTCCATAATTTCATGGAGTTTGAAGGAAGAAACCACATGGAAAAAGTGGTAAGCAAGTTAGGTAAAAAAAAAAAAAAAAGTTTACCACGTCAAATTAATTTGTGTTCGAGGTTTCATGATGCTTGTATCTAAACCAACTTAGGTAGATCATTTTAAGATTGTTCTATACAACAGTTGGGGTCTCAATAACCTTCAATATGAGGTCCTAAACCTAGCATGAAAGTGCATCCTTGTAGCTGTGTGGGCTAATATAGTGAAGATGTTTGCCTTGGGGTAAGTTGAGCCAATGACCATGGGGTAAGTTGAGCCAATGACCATGGGGTAAGTTGAGACAATGACCATGGGGTAAGCTGAGACAATGACCATGGGGTAAGTTGAGACAATGACCATGGGGTAAGTTGAGACAATGGTTGAGCCAATTGCAAGTTGAGCAAATTTGTGTTTTCTTCCCAGGCTTAAACAGGGTCTGGCCGATGTTAATAATGTTTTTAAAAGTACAAAGTGTTTGTTAGGTATTAAGCCTGTGTTAAAATATGCTTAAAATGATACAAATATATATTGTGATTGTACTGAATTGTGTTTGGGAAATAAAGATAGACATGGTTTTATAAAGGTAGTGGTAATATTTAATTCAGTACATAAATGTGTAGGTGGCTTAACCCCATACCCAGGGTAAGTTGTGCAAACCACTTTTTGGACAAGATATATCTTAAAAACTTTAATTTTTACATAAATTCTGATTATTTCCAGGGATACGCAACATCCTGAAATATATGTAGATATCTTTGTTAGAAAAATACTACATTTCCCTTGACAGAGTGATGCTGAATGTAAAAAATGGCTCAACTTACACCACTCTCCCGTAAGTGTTTTCATTGTTGGGTACATACACTGAGTGCCCTTTCCATGACAGACTGACCAGGTAAAAGCTATGATCCCTTATTGATGTCACTTAAATCCACTTCAATCTGTGTAGATGAA
This sequence comes from Oncorhynchus tshawytscha, assembly GCF_018296145.1. Taxonomy (NCBI): domain Eukaryota; kingdom Metazoa; phylum Chordata; class Actinopteri; order Salmoniformes; family Salmonidae; genus Oncorhynchus; species Oncorhynchus tshawytscha. The sequence continues at coordinate 14,268,414 of NC_056445.1, forward strand.
GGGGAGGAGATGGGTTAAATAAGGATTTTTAAACCTTGAGATAAATGAGACATGGATTGTGTATGTCTGCCATTCAGAGGATAAATGGGAAAGACAAAATATTTAAGTGCCTTTGGACAGGGTATGGGAGTAGGTGCCAGGCACACCGCTTTGTGTGTTAAGCACTGCAACACTGCTGGGTTTTTCAAACTCAACAGTTTCCGGTGTGTAAAGAATAGTCCACCACCCAAAGGACATTGAGCCAAATTGACACAACTGTGGGAAGCATTGGAGTCAACATGGGCCAGCATCCATGCGGAACGCTTTTAGTCCATGCCCGACGAATTGAGGCTGTTCTGAGGGCAAAAGGGAGTGCAGTTTTATTTTACTAGGCAAGTCAGTTAAGAACAAATTCTTATTTTCAATGACAGCCTAGAAACAGTGGATTAACTGCCTTGTTCAGGGGCAAAACAACAGATTTTTAACTTGTCAGCTCAGGATTCGGTCTTGCAACATTTCGGTTACTAGTCCAACACTCTAACCACTAGGCTACCTACCTGCCACAGTATTAGGAAGGTGTTCCTGTTTTGTACACATCTGAAAGATGTCTTTTCCCAGATGTTGAAGTTAGGTTAATTTTTGGTTCTGAATTAAAGTTTTAATGACTCCAACCTAAGTGTATGTAAACTTCCGACTTCAACTGTATTTATATATATATATATATATATATATATATATATATATATAAAATCAGAAAACAAACGGCATTACCATCCCAATAAACGGGAGGCAACAGTCATATAGTATAATTGGACCTTGTGTGTATTATTTAACATAACTATTAAAATAGTACTCACTCATAGGAATGGGTAGTTGTTTACAAGTTGCTAGGTATCCCATAAAGCCATCACCAAAAAACACATTTTAATCTTCTTGTGGTTAGGTAACTTGCTGTTCTTTTAAGGACTCTGGCTCGACTGAAGACTCAAATTTAGAAACATTATAAAGCAGCATCCGTGCTTGACATCCAGCACAACATAACAGAGTGCTTATGGGCATAGGCTCGGGAAGTAAAAAATATGATATATATAATAATAAATAAATGTAATACAAAGAAATATATAGTGCACTGGGCCTTTACTAGTTCTGTATTAGTGGAGTCTGTAGTGCAGGCAAAAAAGAACAATTCCCACCGCAGTATTGGAAGAGCTTGTACTACAAATTCATCAGTGAGGTTGGTAGCCTTATGGCTATGGCTAGATACTATTAGCTACAGCTCAGTATCAGATCAAATGCCTTTCTGAATGGTTTGCATATTTTACAGTTGGTTTAACACAATTTTAAAGTTATCGTTCTGTGCATGCAGTTGCGTTTAATTGTTTTTTTGTTGTTGGTCATGTTCTTGTTATCTGGCTAGCCTACCTAGATCTGCCCTTGCTTTAGGTGCACGACGCAGGCGTAGGCCTCACTGCAGGTACAACAGGACGATAAGGAAGGAGATCAAGAGAGAATGCTAATCCTGGTGTCCAGTAGATAGATACAAAAGAGTGACTGTGTCAAGGGGGCCTGGCATGCAAGGCTTAGAGCCCACCAGGTGAGGGCGCAGTAGTCATAACAAATAACCATCTGTTGGATCTCAGACAAGTAACCAACTCAAGTCACCTACCCCCTCACTTCTTCATAGAGATATGCAGTTGAGCATTTCAAGAACACACAATGTATTTATAAGTAGGCCTTGGTGTAAAACTATGGAAAGTATTGTATGAAGTGGGTACACTTTTTTATACTTAAAAATGTTCTTACTCCCGGGTGGCCAGTGGTCTAAGGCACTGCATTGCAGTACTAGCTGTGCCACCAGAGACCCTGGGTTCGAGCCCAGGCTCTGTCGCAGCCGGCTGCGACCGGGAGGTCCATGGGGCGACGCACAATTGGCCTAGCGTCGTCCGGGTTAGGCCTGTAGGGATATCCTTGTCTCATCGCGCACTAGCGACTCCTGTGGTGGGCAGTGCACGCTGACCAGGTCTCCAGGTGCACTGTGTTTCCTCCGACACATTGGTGTGGCTGGCTTCCGGGTTGGATGCGTGCTGTGTTAAGAAGCAGTGCGGCTTGGTTGGGTTGTGTTTTGGAGGATGCATGGCTTTCGACCTTCGTCTCTCCCGAGCTCATACAGGAGTTGAAGCGATGAGACAAGATAGTAACTACTAACAATTGGATACCACAAAATTGGGGAGAAAAAGGGTCAAATTAAAATGTTCTTTCACATCCCACTACATCTCTTCTGCCTTCTAATGACTTTCTCTTCCATCTCCCTCTCCCATATCCTCTAATTCCAGTATCTTCCTGGTTGACTTTGCATGGACATAGAGCAGATTTATATTTATTTAACTAGGCAAGTCAGTTAAGAACAAATTCTTATTTTCAATGAAAGCATAGAAACAGTGAGTTAACTGCCTTGTTCAGGGGTAGAACAACATACTTGTACCTTGTCTGCTCAGGGATTTGATCTGCCAACCCTTTTGGTTACAAGTCCAATGCTCTAACCACTAGATTACCTGCCGCCCCAGATCCCCAGCCTCCTGCCCAGGATGGCTTTCCTCATGAGGGTTGACTTCCATAGAGCGGATCCTGACACAGATGTTGTGGAGCTGGTGAACGAATGTGGAAGTACAACCAAACCTACCAGCTTGCCCAGGGTGTACGAGTACTCTCTCACTCTCTCTCTCTCTCTCTCTCTCTCTCACGCACTCACTCACACACACAAATGATTGTTGTCTTATAAACAATGACAGGCCAGCGGGGTCTGACAACTTGGATGGAAAGTTACTGAGGATAATAGAGGACAATACTGCCACTCTTATTTGCCACATTGAATTTAAGCCTATTAGAAAGTGTGTGCCCTCAGGCCTGGAGGGAGGCTAAAGTCATTATGCTACCTAAGAATAGTAAATTCTCCTTTACTGGCTCAAATAGCCGACCAATCAGACTGTTACCAACCCTGAGTAAACTTTTGGAAAAAATGGGGTTTGACCAGATACAATGCTATTTTACAGTAAACAAATTGACAACAGACTTTCAGCACGCTTATAGGGAAGGACATTCAACAAGCACAGCACTTACACAAATGACTGATGATTGGCTGAGAGAAAATAATTATAAAAATATTGTGGGGGCTGTTCAGTGCGGCTTTTAACATTATCGATAACAGTCTGCTGCTGGAAAAATTCAAGTTTTATGGCTTGACACTCCCTACGATATTGTGGATAAACGATATTGTGGATAACCTGTCTAACAAAACACAGAGGGTGTTCTCTCCAGCATAATACAGGTAGATTCAGGAATTCCCTAGGGCAGCTGTCTAAGCCCCTAGAGACTGCATCATCTGTGGATCTGTTGGTGCGGTATGCAAATGGAGTGGGTCTAGGGTTTCTGGGATAATGTTGTTGATGTGAGCCATGACCAGCCTTTCAAAGCACTTCATGACTACAGACGTGAGTGCTATGGGTCGGTAATCATTTAGGCAGGTTACCTTAGTGTTTTTGGGCACAGGGACTATGGTGGTCTGCTTGAAACATGTTGGTATTACAGGATCAGACAGGGAGAGGTTGAAAATGTCAGTGAAGACTCTTGCCAGTTGGTCTGTGCATGCTCATAGTACACATTCTGGTAATCCGTCTGGCCCAGCGGCCTTGTGAATGTTGACCTGTTTAGAGGTCTTCCTCCCATCGGCTGCGGAGAGCGTGATCTGGAACAGCTGTGTGAATGCTGATCTATTTAAGGTTCTTACTCCCATTGGCTGCTGAGAGCATCGTCTGGAACAGCTGATGCTCTCATGCAGGTTTCAGTGTTACTTGCCTCGAAGCGAGGATAGAAGTTATTTAGCTTGTCTGGTAGGCTCGTGTCACTGAGCAGCTTGTGGCTGTGCTTCCCTTTATAGTCTGTAATAGTTTACACGCCCTGCCACATCTGACGAGCATCGGAGCCGGTGTAATATGATTCAATCTTTGTCCTGTATTGACGCTTTGCCTGTTTGATGTCTTCTGGTTGGGGTAATTACGTACCGTCACTGTGGGGACGACGTCCTCGATGCACTTATTGATAAAGCCAGTGACAGATGTGGTGTACTCCTCAATGCCATCGGAAGAATCCCGGAACATGTTCCAGTCCTACAGCCCTGTAGTTTAGCATCTGCTTCATCTGACCACTTTTTTTTAGACTGAGTCACTGGTGCTTCCTTTAATTTTTGTTTGTAAGCAGGAATCAGGAGGATAGAATTATGGTCAGATTTGCCAAATTGAGGGTGAGGGAGAGCTTTGTATGCATCTGTGTGTGGAGTAAAGGTGGTCTAGAATTCTTTTCTCTCTGGTTGCACATTTACCATGCTGATAGAAATGATGTAAAACTGATTTAAGGTTCCCTGCATTAAAGTCCCTGGCCACTAGGAGCACCACCTCTGGATGAGCGTTTTCCTGTTTGCTTATGGTGGTATACAACTCATTGAGTGAAGTTTTAGTGTTAGTACAAAGCTTACAATATAGTCTAATAATATCATATTTGGGTCCATGATAAACGCTATATAAAACCCAAACATTATTATTATTAGAGAGATGAGTTGTGTGTAGGGTGATATAGCCAAAATGTCATATCACAATATTTTTCTGACTGAGGGTACTCCAGAACAGTAGTAATACTCAGTGCTGTAGACCTACCTGTATGATGTCTAGGCCAGACTGAGGGTACTACAGAACAGTAGTAATACTCAGTACTGTAGGCCTACCTGTATGATGTCTAGGCTGAGGGTACTACAGAACAGTAGTAATACTCAGTACTGTAGGTCCTACCTGTATGATGTCTAGGCTGAGGGTACTACAGAACAGTAGTAATACTCAGTACTGTAGGCCTACCTGTATGATGTCTAGGCCAGACTGAGGGTACTCCAGAACAGTAGTAATACTCAGTACTGTAGGCCTACCTGTATGATGTCTAGGCTGAGGGTACTACAGAACAGTAGTAATACTCAGTACTGTAGGCCTACCTGTATGATGTCTAGGCTGAGGGTACTACAGAACAGTAGTAATACTCAGTACTGTAGGCCTACCTGTATGATGTCTAGGCTGAGGGTACTACAGAACAGTAGTAATACTCAGTACTGTAGGCCTACCTGTATGATGTCTAGGCTGAGGGTACTACAGAACAGTAGTAATACTCAGTACTGTAGGCCTACCTGTATGATGTCTAGGCTGAGGGTACTACAGAACAGTAGTAATACTCAGTACTGTAGGCCTACCTGTATGATGTCTAGGCTGAGGGTACTACAGAACAGTAGTAATACTCAGTACTGTAGGCCTACCTGTATGATGTCTAGGCCAGGCTGAGGGAGGTAGAGAGAATCAAGAGGAAAGGGTAATGGGTAGTTGAAATCTAGAGGAAAAGATAAATGGTTAGTCATTAGTTAAAATGGAATATGACATCAATGAGGGAAATATTCACAGCCCAAACTAAACCAGTATAGTGCTATGTCAGGCAAACATTTACCAAACTATATTTCTCTTTCCAAATCTGGTCTTTCTCAATGTGCAACTTGTCAGCTTTTAGCATCTCCCACCGTCTGTGACAGAGACTTGCCCTACAGTAGCCTAGGACAAGAGATTTCACAGCTATGCCAACCTCACACCCCAAATTATGTAGTTGGCTTCCATGAACCCTCTCTTAAAGGGAAACAAACACTGTTACTGTGAAGTAGAGATCAGATACTAGACAGCCTGGTTACCGATCATTGGGCATATAAGCTCCAGAGGCAATGACACACCACATAAATCCCATAGAATCAGCAAGTCCCACAGAATCCATGCATCCAACACATTACAATTAACAATCATGTCTCTCAGTAGTTATGTCTTTCTGGAAACCAAGTCTCAAAACAGAGCCCAGTGGCACTGACCACAATCAAATAAAATAGGAATTTCAAGATAATCCAACAGTTAGCTTCACTAGAATTGGTTTCATGTGATCGAGGTTAATGAAGTAATGACAGGCCACATCATGTCCCGCAAAAGGAATGCCTGTCTGCCATAACCATGTCTAATACTGGCTTTAGGGACATCATGTTTTGAGCTTGCACTGGGGACAAGATGTACAAAGCTTACAATACAGATTCTAATAACATCATATTTGGTTCCATGATGAATGCTATATAAAACCCAAGCATCATTGCTTTATTATTAAAGAGATGCGTTGTGTGTAGGGTGATATAGCCTAAATGTCATATCACAATATTTTTCTAATTTAATGTTTTAGCCGTAGCCTAGCGGTTAATAGCGTTGGGCCAGTAACTGAAAGGTCACTGGTTTGAATCCCTGAGATGACTAGGTGGAAAATCTGTCTGTACCCTTGAGCAAGGCATTTAACCCTAATCACTATTGATAAGAGCGTCTGTTAAATGACTAAAATGTATATGAGTAGTTGTTGAGGGGTTAGGTTAAATGCGGGGTGCACCACTACAGGACTCCAACTGTCAAAAAATGTCAAGCCCTTTCCCTCCATACCTGTTCCCACTCCCTAATCACCTCCCCTCTGCATTTGTCTCTCCTGTTTCCCCATATAAGCAGCATATCAATCCTACGTGCATGATATGATGATGTAAGTGCCTTTATATTATTATATAGTCGTGTAGATGTAAGTGTTATGTAATATATCTATGCCCCTCCGTTTATGCTAACGATTATGCTAATGCTCTGTTCTAGTTATGTTTAGTTCTGGCGGGCTCCTAAGTTTATCGATGCTATATGTCCATTTTCTTTAGTCACCTGGCCCTACTTTATCAGTTCGAGCACCTTTGTGTTAACGTGCTCTTAATGTTTCCTTTTTCTATCTCCCTTCCAGACCACCACTTCCTTCTTACCACCACACGGCTCTATTTCCATGTTTACGGCTTGTTTACGGAAGCGTCTTTGAATGACCGTGTGTAACGGATGGACGGCAGAAAGTTGTTGAAACTGAGAAGTACTGTTGGCTGCAACTGTGTTAAAGGGAAATAAATAAAACAACGTCTACTTCATATCTATCATCTCCAGCACCACCCCCAACAATCTCAATTGCGATAATACTTTCATATCACATCAAATGCAAAAGAATACATATTTCCTGTACAGTGTTTAAAAGAGACATTTTTTTTTAAATCCACTGCATTATCTCCAGCATCACCCCAACATCAACATGAAGATTGCACGTTTCTATGTTTTGTAGTAAAAAATATAGAGGAAGATAACCAATTAGTAGGCAATACCTACTCATAATTGGTTAAAAATCACACAATGCACACTGATGACTCAAAGAGTCTTAAACTCTGAGGTGCTTTTTTGAATCCTAGCTGTGTCATCGAGGAACTAGAGAAAGCACACTTTTGTAGTTGTTTTGCTTGGAACACAACCCTGCATCCGCACCAGCACACAATTACTGACTGTCAGTCAAAATCTGTATGGGTTTTGACTGACAGCCATTCTGAACTTGAGCACCTTATGCGACAGGAATTTGCCCCCGTCCCTCCTGCTAATTGGGCAACTTTTGCAAATCTTTTGTTGTCTGACTGAGGGAAATGCTGTAAGTTAAGAGGACTCATTGTATTTTGAAAGATGAGACTTTCATTATAATTATAATTAATGGATTATAATAAATGCTGCTTTAATTGTCATACAAGCAAACCAAACAAGTCAAATGTGCACTTCACAATTCTATATCATAAAACACGCCAACGTTTATGATCACTATGTTTGACGTACAGTTACAAGATGACATTGCGTCATACCCTGTGTTATTCTGAACAAAATGAGCCTGTGTTTGTCTACTGTGAAGAAAATATGCCGCGGCACACTCCTCTTAATGACTCATGACTCCTATCCATGCGCACCAGAATTAGTTTCCCTGATTTGCTTTGGGAAAGCCTAACACTGTAATATTGTATTTAACTTAGCTAGTCATGTTGACAATCGAACAGGCTTTCAAAGGATGCCCACCTGGCCCAGATTGCGATTTATAATGGACTGTTTTTGGATTGTGTAAACATCAACAGTAATTGTATACGGGTTGAAAACGGCTGATTTAGGCAGTGATTAACGCCAAAATTGGAACATTGTGGCTGAACAGTAACATGCTATACATGATGTCAGACCCCAGGCTCTGTCCTTCACAGCTCTGTATATGAGTGTAAAGGGCTACATGTAACAACAAAACATTATTTTTAAAAATCATTCTATTAATATGGTTTTGAACACTATAATTTGTTTACAAGCATGATTGCTGTACTTTTCTTTCATGGTTTATGCAGCTTGTTGGCCTTTAGCCAATCAGCGTTTCAAACGAGTTCAAGCACTTGAGTAAATCCAACTGGTATTTACGACTTCACAACTGGTAAATTCCAACCTCCCACTTGGTTACGAACACAGTATTACAAGACCCAACTCCTAAACCAACCTCAATTCCAAGCCCTCCCTCCATGTGCCTGTTAGTTGGCATTGATAGGAGTGATGAGAAGAACCTTCTTCCCCCACCTATCTGAAATTGGTCAGGTCATACAAAAACTACACAGTGGACCTTTAACCTCTCTGGGATATGTGGGACGGTAGCGTCCCACCTCGCCAACAGCCAGTGAGTCACGGTCGTTGTATGGAGGAGACCAAGGCGCAGCGTGGTTACGTTCAGTAGTTCTAAAACATGCGGGGATTGTGCAGAGAGCCACTTCTATTTACAGAAATACTCATTATAAATGTTGATGAAAATACAACTGTTATACATGGAATTAGAGATATACTTCTCCTTAATGAAACCACTGTGTCAGATTTTTTTTTTTACTTTATGGAAAAAGCAAACCATGTAATAATCTGAGTACAGCATTCAGACAACAAAGCAGCAAAAAGATATCCGCCATATTGGGTGGTCGACATTAGTCAGAAATAGCATTATAAATATTCACTTACCTTTGATGATCTTCATCAGAATGCACTCACAGGAATCGCAGTTCCACAATAAATGTTTGTTTTGTTTGATAATGTCCATCATTTATGTTCAAATAGCTTCTTTTGTTAGGGCGTTTGGTAAACAAATCCAAAAGGAGAATTCCTATGTCTGTAGAAAAGCAATGGAACGAGAGCTAACTCTCTCGTGACCGTGCCTCAGAGCCTGTGGCAATCTCTCATTCTGTCCCACTTCACAGTAGAATCCTCAAACAAAGTTCTAATGTTTGTTGACATCTAGTGGAAGCCTTAGGAAGTGCAACATAACCAACATCCCACTGTATCTATCTACAATAGGGGCTGAGTTTAAAAAAACTACAAGCCTCAGATTTCCCACTTCCTGGTTGGAGTTCTCAGGTTTTCGCCTGCCATATGAGTTCTGTTATACTCACAGACATCATTCAAACAGTTTTAGAAACTTCAGAATATTTTCTATCCAATAATACTAATAACATGCATATATTAGCATCTGGGACAGAGTAGCAGGCAGTTTACTCTGGGCACCTTATTCATCCAAGCTACTCAGTACTGCCCCCCTGTCACCAATACGTTTTTAAGGCACACTTACAGAGAAAAGAGTCAGGCTTGGCAGTTCAACTCTGCCATTGTGTCAGCATTTTTGTAGGGTTCACACAACAAACCTCACTGAAAAGTTCAGTTTGGGCAAAGATCACTGGGAAATATGCAAATACTGTGCAATGACAGGCTAGTTATTTTTGTCCACCAAATATGTTTCACATATTTCACTGGTCATTCTGAAGCCTTTCTATTAGTTGTCTTCAGGAAAAGATCAAAATAACATCAACCTGAGCTGCTGCCACGGGACATTGTCTTTCTAAAGCAACTATAGACCTACACCAGTGGCGGTCGGTGCTGTTTAAGATTAGGGAGGACAGTCATTCATATTCAATTCAACCAGCTCAATGTAACATCAATAGGTTTAGGCTACCACTCTAATTTCCCCTATACGCATCATGAGGTTCCTACAACCTAGCCTACAAATGAAAGTTTGTAAAGTAGGTGCACAGGCCGAGGTACAAGTTAGAGTAATTAAGGTGACACATTGAATACCGCCTTGCACACTCTTGCTTGCATCAAGCTGATCTACAGTGTAATCATTAGGCCAAACAGTTGCAAGTAAGAGTTTTTATTGGACAAATTCAAGTAGGTTTATCCCCGTTTCGTTCCATTTAAGAAACTTTTTTCAACAGACTCGGCCGAGTGAATACACCACACCACCCGCACACACACAATTCACTTTCATAGCAGCCACATACGAACAGCATCATCACTTTGCTCATTGTATATTTCCTTCTCGCATCTATGAGCTCTCCTCTAACCTTTTCCCTTTGCTCATAGAGCTCAGTGCAGAACACAACAGCTGTCTGTGACCAAGCGAAAAAACCTTTCCAAGCCAAACCTTCATACAGTACCATAACCGCTAATCATTACACACAGCCTACATCATTGTCACCATATTAGCTAATGTCATAGTTAACATAGCTACTAGAACTAACATGTTTGTTAACCAGTTAAAATCATGCAGTACAGTGTACAGCAAGCAGTTTAGCAGTTACACCGGCGGGACCCGACGGTAATAAATAAGTAAAACCGAAAGCATACCTTGACTTGGAAGAGTTCCAGTGTTGGATAGCCTTAACCAGCTTGCTAGCATAAATAGCATTCATCTCTGTTTGAGCCGGGTATTTGAGTAGGCTAAATTAGCTAGCTGCATTAGCTATGTAAACTATACTTCGGAATATAATCCGACCCCTTGACTTTTTCAAAATTTTGTTACGTTACAGCCTTGTTCTAAAAATGGATAAACTAAATAAAAAATCCTCATCAATCTCCACACAATACCCCATAATGACAAAGCAATGCATTTTAGCGCTCTCTCTCTGCTGCTTCTGTACAAAACTGTTCAACTATTGTCTCTCTCTCTCTTTGAGTCAACTACTCACCACATTTTATGCACTGCACTGCAGTGCTAGCTAGCTTTAGATTAAGCTTTCTATACAGGATTAATTCTCTGATCCTTTGATTGGGTGGACAACATGTCAGCTCATGTTGCAAGAGCTCTGATAGGTTGGAGGACGTCCTCCGGAAGTTGTCAAAATTCATGTGTAAATCTATGGAAGGTTGATGAGAACTGTGAGCCTCCTAGGTTTTGTATGGAAGTCAATGTACCCAGAGGAGGGTGGAAAATATATGTTCTCCGGCTACACCATGGTGCTACCCCAGAGAGTGCTGTTGAGGCTACTGACCATTGCAAAACAGTGCTTTAATCAGTTTATGTGGTGACTTCAATATTTGTAGTATAATTTTATCTAAAAAGGATACCTTTTTAATTGTTCACTATTTGTATTTTTTATTACATTCACTGAGTAGGATGGTCCTCCCCTCCCTCCTCTGAGGAGCCTCCACTGATACACCTAAGACCCTGCATTCTCAAGCCTACAGCATGTTGCATCTCAGGGTAGTGAGGGTACTACACTAACATATAGCATAGCATCAACACATGTCAATATTGTTAACCTGACTTGGGATACTTGACAATCCATAAGTCGCTACTTCTGAGGGAGAAGTTGGCGATCTCCTCCATCTTTCCTCTGCAGAAGGGTGGGAGCAGCACTCCATCAAACTTGAAGTATTTGCTCTCAAACTCTATCTGGGTGCTTGGCGTGTCTGCCTCCTCTCGGCCATCCTCCACTCTCCGCCATCCTCAAAACGGGCACCAAACGAAAATATCTTCGTAATCAATTCAACGGTTATAATTAGATTTCTTTTGAGAGCGATAATTTGTTTCCTCTTGAGTATGGCTTGGCTAGGACGTGATAGTGGGCGAGCGAAGTACTCCTTGGCCTTCAGGCTTCAGCCAATCACGTCGTTGCAACGTGATGGAATTGTATGCGATCATGTAATGCGAGCGCCTCCTCTTCAGCTTCAGCACCAGTTCGCTGTGGCGGGTTATGCGCGTGCTCACTAGCCTCTGTAGCCGGAGGAGGAACGCCTTCAAGCGAACGGGAAGCATTCAAGATGATGCAGGTAGGCCTGTTGTTCTTGGAAGATCAAATCAACAGATTAGGTTTTTAAATATACGTGAATGGTATCATGAGCCTATGGAATGCTCCGGATGTTAGCCTATAGGCTCAAATCGATTAATAATAAAGTTCGACATGTCACAGTAATAGCAGGCAGGTGAAACGAATATAGATTTGAATATAATATATTAGAATAGAATAGACATGAATGGATTGCATCGCTCTCATGTGTTACCGATGCAGAATGTGGGGGCGTGGCTCCACCTAAAATAAGGCTCAGCCTCCTTATGCGGATTGGCCAGACCTGCCCTGTTCTAGAACCGAGAAGTTTATGGCAAGTCCGCCCTCCCGCAATTCTCAATACATAACTGTCTCTTTGTACGTTACACGAGAGGAGTAGACTGAGTAGTGTGCGCTAGTTTGAGCCGTCCTCTTTCGGAACAGTTGTTGACATTCAGTAATGAAGGGAACTTGTCATAGACTCCAAGGGTAAAATTTGGGAGTCATTATTACAAGCGCATTTACCCAAACATCCAGGTTCTCTCCAAGGACTGTCCACCCGGGATGTTCGACCTAACGAAGGAATGGAATCTGTCGTTTGCCGGCTGCGGGTTCCTGGGGATCTATCACATCGGAGTGGCCAGCTGCCTGTTGGAACAAGCGCCTTATCTCATCAAAGGTGCCACCAAGATCTACGGGGCTTCGGCCGGTGCCCTAACCGCCTCGGTGCTCGCCAGCCAGGCATCCATAGGTGAGCATCCAATACCCTACACTGGCCCTTGAGTTCATCGCACCCTGTCATCAGTGGAATGAATGCCTGGATGGTGACTTTTACGCAAAAGTCGCAATTTTAGATTAGCAACTAAATTACCTTTAAAGAATCATCACTTGTGGCCTTGATACACGGGGGAAATTATTTCAATAATGTTTAAAACTTTGCTATTATGTAATAGATAGGTGGTTATACTGGGTCTCCTTTGTAGCTCAGTGTAGAACATGGCGCTTTTAACGCCAGGGTAGTGGGTTCATTTCCCGGGTCCACACAGACACAAAATGTATTCACACATGACTGTACATCTCTTTGGATAAAAGCATCTGCTAAATTGCATGTATTATTTTCATGTAATAAACTACTAATTATTAAGAATGACATAATTACATGGTTAGAGCCAAAATGGCTGCCTGTGTATAAATATGGTAGCCTTCCACTCATTGATCATGTCACACCATTGATAAAAGTCATCTGGGTCAGTTATAGGACTATTGACCTATTGGTCCTCTAGATCAGAGGCCTCCCAATGGTACTGATAGATCTCGCTGACTGAGGGAAAACGCAATCATGATTAAGAGCAAACATGCCCCAGCTTGACATAGAACGTGACTCTTAGTTGAGTCTCGGTGTGATACCATGCCTCTTTCACCGTCTTTTAAACCCAATAACCTTATAGTGAAGAGATGAAAGACTGGGGAACTTAGGACACAACTGGGACACTTACTATCTAAATGAGAGCGGGAGAGAGAGAGTTATAGTAATAGAGGGATAACAATCGAGTGAACAGTCAATAAAAGCGTCATTAAGAGTCAAAAGAAAGTACTGGATTGTTGTGAAAATTGGCAGAAGGAAGATATAGGTTACCGTTCATGACCTCAGAGTTTCACTGTCACTCAGTGACTCCAATGTGTTCCACTGATAGTACGAGTAACATCCTTATTTCAGCCAGATAAGACTACCTCAGTGTTTTTGTAATCACTTGATTTTCTTTACTGGAATTCTGTCTGTGTGTATAACAGTCTTTAGATCCATTCCATCCAAGTGTAGACAAGATGAACACACATAACTAGCTCAGTACAGGTGCAGAGCAGTAAATAAGTTAAACCAGTGGAGAAATGTTTTGTGAGCTACAGATCACTGTTTAGTTCCCTTGAGAATCAATCTTCCTTTGAATAAAAAACATCCAATTCCTCCCAACGGAAGGCCCAAACACAACTAACACACTGTCTCTCCATCTCTCCCCTCCTCTAGCTAAGTGCTGTGAGGATGTGATCGGGACAGTCAAGGAGGCCCGGAAGCGTAACCTGGGTCCCCTCCACCCCTCCTTCAACCTGCTCAAGGTCATCAGGTCGGGCCTGGAGCGTGACCTGCCCGCCGACGCGCACACACTCGCCTCCGGGAGGCTGTGTGTGTCACTCACTCGCGTGTCTGATGGACAAAACGTCATCGTGTCCGAGTTCAAGTCCAAGGCGGAGCTCATCCAGGTGAGTGTCCCCACTCAACCCACCTGGGCTGCTATTCACAAAACATATCCGAGTAAGAGTACTGATCTAGGATCAGTTGGATAAGGAGGTGGCACCTGATTGTAGATCAGCACTCCTACTATGAAGCACATTGTGAATATGGGCCCTGAACACCCCTGAGCACTTGAGTTTTTCCATATCCCATACATATCCCATACATATTTGTCCTTTCACTTACTGGCCTTGCCATTGACTGTTTACATGAGTTGTATGTAATGTAAACTGGGTTGGACTGTGTAACATCTCTCTCTCTCTGATGTGTCTACAGGCACTGCTGTGTAGCTGTTTCATCCCCATATACTGTGGCCTGATCCCTCCATCCTTCCAAGGAGTGGTAAGTACCCAAGGCCCTAATGCCTCAACTGCTTTCTTACGTTTCTTTGAACACTGTTTCCTTGTTTTCTAAGAAAAAGCAGCAGATGTTAGACTGATGTTAGACTGGGTTTATTATGGTCTCGTCTAATGCCTTTATTGCTCAGGTCATAGTCATAAGGTGTCTAGGTTCAAGTGTAGCGTAATGTTGTGTTTTTCTGTTTGTGTGTATGTCTGTCTGTCGGTCTGTGCATACACTCTGGTACTTGTTCATGTGTCAGTCTACCTTACTCTAGGAGCTAATCAGCCCGTGAACCATTTCCCTTGGCAGACCAGTGGTGTATTATATACTTCCAGACTGGTTTCTGGCCTCAGCAGATTTGGACCAGGAAGTCCAGGGTGTCTCCATTCTAAACTGAGTCTCTAGGACATAGGAGCACAGTCCTCCAAAACATCAACTACCATGTAACAATGATCTATTTATGCCACTTATTCTCTAGTATATTTCACTGCTATCTGCTCTTCTTTTCATTGAGGGCATATAGCCTCTATCTGGGCATGTCCCTTGCTCAGTGCCAAATTATACATCCATAGAGCACAGGCGGAACACACTAGATTGTTCAATAAATTTAGGATATAGTTAGTGTGTCCCATTGTCGGGTGTGTCAGGTTCACAGATAGATATTTAGATATCCTGTTTATCCTCCTCCACCCCCGCCCAGCCATCTCTATCTATCTATCTATATACACTGCTCAAAAAAATAAAGGGAACACTTAAACAACACAATGTAACTCCAAGTCAATCACACTTCTGTGAAATCAAACTGTCCACTTAGGAAGCAACACTGATTGACAATAAATTTCACATGCTGTTGTGCAAATGGAATAGACACCAGGTGGAAATTATAGGCAATTAGCAAGACACCCCCAATAAAGGAGTGGTTCTGCAGTAGGTGACCACTTACCACTTCTCAGTTCCTATGCTTCCTGGCTGATGTTTTGGTCACTTTTGAATGCTGGTGGTGCTTTCACTCTAGTGGTAGCATGAGACAGAGTCTACAACCCACACAAGTGGCTCAGGTAGTGCAGCTCACCCAGGATGGCACATCAATGCGAGTTGTGGCAAGAAGGTTTGCTGTGTCTGTCAGCGTAGTGTCCAGAGCATGGAGGCGCTACCAGGAGACAGGCCGGTACATCAGGAGACGTGTAGGAGGCCGTAGGAGGGCAACAACCCAGCAGCAGGACCGCTACCTCCGCCTTTGTGCAAGGAGGAGCACTGCCAGAGCCCTGTAAAATGACCTCCAGCAGGCCACAAATGTGCATGTGTCTGCTCAAACGGTCAGAAACAGACTCCATGAGGGTGGTGAGGGCCCGACGTCCACAGGTGGGGGTTATGCTTACAGCCCAACACCGTGCAGGATGTTTGGCATTTGCCAGAGAACACCAAGATTGGCAAATTCGCCACTGGTGCCCTGTGCTCTTCACAGATGAAAGCAGGTTCACACTGAGCACATGTGACAGACGTAACAGAGTCTGGAGACGCCGTGGAGAACGTTCTGCTGCCTGCAACATCCTCCAGCATAACTGGTTTGGCGGTGGGTCAGTCATGGTGTGGGGTGGCATTTCTTTGGGGGGCCGCACAGCCCTCCATGTGCTCGCCAGAGGTAGCCTGACTGCCATTAGGTACCGAGATGAGATCCTCAGACCCCTTGTGAGACCATATGCTGGTGCGGTTGGCCCTGGGTTCCTCCTAATGCAAGACAATGCTAGACCTCATGTGGCTGGAGTGTGTCAGCAGTTCCTGCAAGAGGAAGGCATTGATGCTATGGACTGGCCCTCCCGTTCCCCAGACCTGAATCCAATTGAGCACATCTGGGACATCATGTCTCGCTCCATCCACCAACGCCATGTTGCACCACAGACAGTCCAGGAGTTGGCGGATGCTTTAGTCCAGGTCTGGGAGGAGATCCCTCAGGAGACCATCTGCCACCTCATCAGGAGCATGCACAGGCATTGTAGGGAGGTCATACAGGCACGTGGAGGCCACACACACTACAGAGCCTCATTTTGACTTGTTTTAAGGACATTACATCAAAGTTGGATCAGCCTGTAGTGTGGTTTTCCACTTTCATTTAGAGTGTGACTCCAAATCCAGACCTCCATGAGTTGATAAATTTGATTTCCATTGATAATTTGTGTGATTTTGTTATCAGCACATTCAACTATGTAAAGAAAAAAGTATTTAATAAGAATGTTGCATTCATTCAGATCTAGGATGTGTTATTTTAGTGTTCCCTTTATTTTTTGAATATATATATATATATATATATATATATATATATATATTACCCATCTATCTATATAGATGTACAGTTGATGTCGGAAGTTTACATACACCTAGATTGGAGTCATTAAAACTATTTTTTCAACCACTCCACACATTTCTTGTTAACAAAACTGCAGTTTTGACAAGTCGGATAGGACATCTACAGTCGTGTCCAAATGTTTTCAGAATTGTCTTGCCCAGGCCATGGAGTGGCTTTTATTATCTATTTTGGTTAGGCCAGGGTGTGACTAGGGTGGGCATTCTCGTTTCTTTATTTTTCTGTTTTCTGTTTCTATGTTTTGGCCGGGTATGGTTCTCAATCATGGACAGCTGTCTATCTTTGGCTCTGATTGGGAATCATACTTAGGCAGCCTTTTTTCCTTTATTTTGTAGGTAGTTATCTTTGTTAGTCACTATAGCCCTAGTAAGCTTCACGGTCATTGCTTTGTTTCCTGTTTTGTTGGCGACATTTACATAAATAAAGGAAAATGTACACTCACCACGTTGCACCTTGGTCCGGTCATTTCCATGACGACGTCCAAATATACATTTTCACAAAGTTTGCCACTTCAGTGTCTTTAGATATTTTTGTCAGATGTTACTATGGAATACTGAAGTATAATGACAAGCATTTCATAAGTGTCAAATGCTTTTATTGACAATTACATAAAGTTGATGCAAAGAGTCAATATTTGCAGTGTTCTTTTTCAAGACCTCTGCAATCCACCCTGGCATGCTGTCAATTAACTTCTGGGCCACATGGCACTGATGGCAGCCCATTCTTGCATAATCAATTCTTGGAGTTTGTCAGAATTTGTGGCTTTTGTTTGTCCACCCGCCTCTTGAGGATTGACCACAAGATCTCAATGGGATTACGGTCTGGGGAGTTTCCTGGCCATGGACCCAAAATATCGATGTTTTGTTCCCCGAGCCACTTAGTTATCACCTTTGCCTTATGGCAAGGTGCTCCATCATGCTGGAAAAGGCATCGTTCGTCACCAAACTGTTCCTGGATGGTTTGGAGAAGTTGCTCTCGGAGGATGTGTTGGTACCATTCTTTATTCATGGCTGTGTTCTTAGGCAAAATTGTGAGTGAGCCCACTCCCTTGGCTGAGAAGCAACCCCACACATAAATGGTCTCAGGATGCTTTACTGTTGGCATGACACAGGACTGGTTGTAGTGCTCACCTTGTCTTCTCCTTCCTGGAGAGAAGTGGCTTCTTTGCTGCCCTTCTTGACACCAGGCCATCCTCCAAAAGTCTTCGCCTCTGTCACGTTCGTCATATTGATGAGACCAAGGCGCAGCGTGGTAAGCGTACATAACTCTTTAATGAAAGAGAGAACACTGAACAAAACTATACCAAACAACAAAACTTCCCGTGAAGCTATATGGCTAGTGCAGAACAGGCAACTAAACATAGAATAACAACCCACAAAATAACCAAGGAACATGGCTACCTAAATATGGTTCCCAATCAGAGACAATGATAAACAGCTGCCTCTGATAGAGAACCAATCTAGGCAACCATAGACATATAAACACCTAGACTAGAAAAACCCCTAGACATACAAAACCCCCTAGACAATACAAAAACTAAACAAACCACCCTTGTCACACCCTGACCTAACCAAATAATAAAGATAACTAAGGTCAGGGCGTGACAGCCTCACTGTGTGTGCAGATGCACTCACACCTGCCTGCTGCCATTCCTGAGAAAGCTCTGTACTTGTTGGGGGCCCTGACCCCGCAGCTGAATCAACTTTAGGAGACGGTCCTGTCGCTTTCTGGACTTTCTTGGGCGGCCTGAAGCCTTCTTCACAACAATTGAACCGCTCTCCTTGAAGTTCTTGATGATCCGATAAATGGTTGATTTAGGTGCAATCTTACTGGCAGCAATATCCTTGCCTTTGAAGCCCTTTTTGTGCAAAGCAATGATGGCGTGTGTTTCTTTGGAGGAAACCATGGTTGACAGAGGAAGAACAATGATTCCAAGAACCACCCTCCTTTTGAAGC
Organism: Oncorhynchus tshawytscha; assembly: GCF_018296145.1. NCBI lineage: Eukaryota > Metazoa > Chordata > Actinopteri > Salmoniformes > Salmonidae > Oncorhynchus > Oncorhynchus tshawytscha. Next base: position 14,287,389 of record NC_056445.1, read on the forward strand.
TTCCAGTCTGTTATTCAAACTCAATCAGCATGACAGAGGGATCTCCTGCCTTGTCCTCATCAACACTCACACCTGTGTTAACGAGAGAATCACTGACATGATGTCAGCTGGTCCTTTTGTGTCAGGGCTGAAATTCAGTAGAAAAGTTTTTGGGGGATTCAGTTCATTTGTATAGCAAAGAGGGACTTTTGATTCTGGAGTATATGCAAATTGCCATCATACAAACTGAGGCAGCAGACTTTGTGAAAATTATTATTTGTGTCATTCTCAAAACTTTTGGCCACGACAATACTTTGTGCATGACAAGTAATATTATAGAATAGTATAGAAAAAAACAGAAAATTATAGGCTAATTGACATCATTTGAGTCAATTGGAGGTGTACCTGTGGATATATTTCAAGGCATACCTCATCATGGGAAAATCAAAAGAAATCAGCCAAGACCTCAGAAAAAAAAATGTAGACCTCCACAAGTCTGATTCATCCTTGGGAGCAATTTCCAAAAGCCTGAAGGTACCACGTTCATCTGTACATACATAGTACGCAAGTATAAACACCATGGGACCACGCAGCTGTCATACCGCTCAGGAAGGAGACACGTTCTGTCCCATTTCTGGATTTATATTTATGTCCCATCTCTCTATGTAGATGTATGCTCCATTTCTCATGTTTTAAGGTAAGACCCAGATGCAGACTGTCGAAGTTACAATGTTTATTACAAGAACAGGGGCAAAGGTACAGGATGGCAGGCAGGCTCAGAGTTACATCAGGTCAGGTAGAGCTTGGTCATCCAGAGTTGTGGGGCAAAGGTACGGGACTGCAGGCAGGCTCACAGTCAGGGCAGGCAGAAGTCGATAAACCAGAGTAGCGGGACAAAGGTACAGGACGGCAGGCAGGCTCAGGGTCGGGGCAGGCAGGCTCAGGGTCGGGACAGGCAGATGGGGCAAAGCCGGGAAAAAACTAGAAAACAGGAAGACAAGACTAAGACGAGACAGGAGCGAGGGGAAAAACACTGGTAGGTTCTACGAACAAAACAAACTGGCAACAGACAAATAGAGAACACAGGTGTAAATACACAAGTGATAATGGGGAAGATGGGCGACACCTGGGGGGGGGTGTAGTAAAGCACAAAGACAGGTGAAACAGATCAGGGTGTGACACCATGTCTCTATATAGATGTATGCCCCATCTCTCTATATATATATGCCCCATACTCGGTCTATTATGACAAATATATAGAACAGTCATAAATTACTTATAAACAGCATATCTGAGGGCATGAAGTTGAACTATCTGCCAGTTGGCGGAGCATGTACTTTTTCAGAATAATGTGCAAACTATTTATGTAAGTTTCTTGTGAAAGTGATGAAGTTTAATTTAAACTAGATTTCATCACTGGACTCGTAACAGTTGGCTTTGACACTCTGAACAAGGAAAAATAGTGCATTCTTTGTCCTCAGCCCTGAACTCTCTTTGCTAAACTCACTGCCAAGTTGAGTCTTGATCATGCTTTGAAACTGGCACTGCTATCCTTTTTTCCCCTCAGATGTTCTCAGCGTTTTACACAGGAAAACGATTAATTCATGTTGAAATGTTAGAGGGTAGCATCTGAACTTGGGAATGGAGCTGCATCGGATAATTACATGAGACTGGTGTAAAAATGGATTAATTCTCCAAATAGTAACGTGAGATTGTTTGGTCATGAGTTGGCAGTGTGGAGAAGCTCGGCTAAGGGGAAATCTGACATGCCTAATATGCCCTCAAGAGGGGAATGTTTCCTTGAATGTGTTGTATCGTGTTATGGTTTTCTTGCGGTGAAGGAGAGTCGGACCAAAATGCAGCGTGGTCATTTTCATACATGTTTAATAATGATGAAAAAACGAACAATACAAAACCAACAAACGTAACGCGAAAACCTATACAGCCTATTTTTTTTAAATAAAAAAATAATTTATTATCTTCAATACCATTCATTCTTTACAACTCATAATTTTCATACATACTCAAATAATGGTATTTTAATTTAACTAATTTAACTAAACAAAAACCCCAAACAAAACCTCAGGGGAGCATCTTCCCTCCCCGTCACCCTACAAACTACCTTTCCCTATCTCCCCGTCCCTAATCTATCCCCTTACAAATCTAAATGACACCCAGCCCTAAACCCCCCTTCCACCTCTCCCGAGCAGCATTCTGCCCCCACTTCCTCTCCTCCCTCTTCATCCTCCCCCTCAAATCTCCTTCCACCCTCCTCACTATCCCTTCCACCCCCCAATCTCTCCCTGTCTTCACCATGTTCTGCCTGGCTTCCCACAGCCCCCGTTTAAAGAGACTCATGAGAAGCCAGAGCAGAAACCTTTCCCTATCCGTCCCTCTCGCTCTCCCTACACCTCTCTCTAACCTGGCCACAAGAGGATCTTGGACAGGTGGGAGATTGCACGAAACTATACCGGTACATGATGGAACGTACCGGCAAGCACTTATGGAGGCTCAACCAATTCAGGTCCTTGAGCCTGTTGTCCAGACCCCGCGCCTGCACTCCCTCCCAAACCACTTCCGAGATGCCCACTACAGGCGCCGGACTCCCTACCTTTCTGACCTCCTCGTACAGGTGCCTGTGATCTAAACCTACTCGGGCAACTTCAACCTCAGGGTGCGCATGCAGCCACTTGGCCGCATGACCAAAGTGCCACGGCAGCTGTTCCGCCCGAGGACCCGTGTTAGACCACACCATTACGCTTCTCGCCTGATACGAGAAGAACACCCGCAGGAGGTAACCGGACGGGTGTATCACTGGATGAGCAAGAAAGAAACAAAAATTGTGTCCAGCTTGAGGGGGAAATGTGGTACCCCCCTACCTCCCTCCCCGATGGGACAGAGCATGCGTGCCCTGGCGACCCACTCGCACCTGCCACTCCACATGAACTGAAACACAAGCCTCACTAGAGGCCTCCTCAGACAAGCCGGCAATGGGTAGATGTACGCCAAATACAAAAGAGACGGCAACACATCCACCTTTAGGACCAGGACTTTGCCCATAAAAGACAAATACCTAGCCTTCCACATGGCTAGCTTCCTCTGTACCACTGCGATACGCATGTTCCAGTTTAGCGTCGCTGAGCCGGAGGTCTCAAAATGGACCCCGAGAATCCTCAGGGCCCCCTCACAGAGAGATAACCCCCCAGGCACATCCGTTCTACCGCGCCATCTACCGGAAAACTTGACGGAAGACTTTGCATGGTTCAGAACCGCTCCCGACGCACGGGTGAAATCCCCAAAGATGGCAAGGGACCTTGTCAGGCACGAGTCCTTGCACAGCAGCAAGGAAGTGTCGTCGGCGTACTGCGTCATCTTAACACGCAGCCCACCACTTCCAGGGATCAACAAGCCTTCCACCCCTGTGTCTGCCCTAATGGCAGCCCCCAGAGGCTCCATGTACAGAACGAAGAGGAGAGCCGAGAGTGGGCGCCCCTGCCTGACCCCAGACGAGAGGTCAAAAACGTCACCCAAGTGACTATTTACACTAACTCGGCACCCCGCTCTGACATATAATGTACGAATCCATCCTATGAACTTCTCCCCAAATCCTAATTGACCTAACACTCTGAATAAAAAGGATCTATTCACGCGATCAAAGGCTTTCGCCTGATCTAGCGCTGCTACCATTAAAGGCAGTCCTCTATCTTCAACCCAAGCGATGGAGTCCCTGATTAACTGTAGGTTCCATCTAATAGAGCGGCCCTCTACCCCGCACGTCTGATCCTCATGGACGACGTAGGGAAGGGCTGTGCGCAACCGGTCTGCTAAAATCTTTGCAAGTAGCTTGTAATCTACACACCGCATGGTCAACGGCCGCCAGTTGCCAAGGTCTGTTACTTCCCCCTTCTTATATAAAAGTGACAGCACACCAACAGCCATTGATCCCCCGGGACCCCCGTCTCAAGGATGGCCTTCAAGACTTCGAGGACCACTGGTCCAAGTATACCCCAAAACTTGAGATAAAACTCAGCCGGCAGCCCATCCATCCCAGGCACCTTCCCTTTTCCCATCCTCCTAAGAGCGCTCTCAACCCCTTCTAGTGAAATCTGGGCCTCCATCACTTCTCTAATGTCCTCCGGCAACCGCCTGGACAAGTGTTCTAAAAACACATTTCCCTGCTCTACATCTATTTCCCTTTCCTTAAATAAACCTTGGAAATGATCAGTTGTCACCCTGACCATATCCTCTGGTTTACTTACTATACTACCATTTTCTTCCCTAACGCCATGCATTACCTTCCTACTCTGTCTGGCCCTAACCAACTTAAAGAACATAGCAGAACAAGTCTCATTGTGTTCTAGAAAGCCACTATGCGCACGCTCCAGGAAAGCTCGAGCCTTCCGCTCCTGCAACTCCCTGAGCTGCGCCTTTAGGGTAGCGGATCTCTCCCAGTCAAACGACCCACCGAGGTTGCCTGCCTCGTACTCGAGTTCAATTAACCTTTGGATACGATCCACCTCCCTCCTCTCCTCCCTTTTTTCCCTCTTGCAATACCCTATTATAAAAGCCCTAATCCTCACCTTAACTAATTCCCACCACTCTAACACCCCCTCGCACATGGACCGGAGGCCTTCAAGCCTCCAAAAGAAACCATAAAACCCGTCAACAAAAGCCTGCTCCTCCAGCACAACCCGATCTAACTTCCAGTACCCCCTACCAAAGAGGCAGACTGGCGACCCCACCTGCAGGAGCACCCCGTCGTGATCCGAAAAGAAAACAGGCAACAGCCGCCCAGACAACTTACCCAAAGACCTGGGTACAAAAATATAGTCGAGCCTCCACTCAACCCCTGGAGTTGCGCCATGTAGGACCGGCCATTTTCGGGAGTAGTGTGCAGACCACCATCAACCACACCATGGCAAGCCATTAGCCCGGTAATGGCGCCTGCACTGCTATCCCCCCCTATTCCTAAATCTGTATTAAAATCCCCCCCTATCACTAATTTCCTATTTGTGACACACAGGGGCGTCAGATAGTCCACCATCTCCCTCCTCTCTGCCACCACCTGTGGCCCATACACCACCACTAATCTAAATTTACAATCCCTTATCGTGACATCCACCCCTATAACCCTCCCTGCATTACCACAAAAGAATCCTCCACTTTTACCTCGCTGTGCCCACACAAAATCCCTACCCCGATGAGTGCACCCCCAATACCCCAAACCGACTCCCCCTTGTCCCACTCCCTCTTAAACCTACTAACATCCCCTCCATCCCTCAGGTGAACCTCCTGTAAAAAACAAAAATCAAACCCCACACCCTCCAAATAACTAAAAACCGCCCTCTTAACAAAATCCCTTAAACCCCTTACATTTAAACTAACAAAAGTAAAATTAGACCCCATGAAATAATAAAATAAAAACATGTAATACACTCAAATTCTAAACCCAGACAGAAAAAAACAAAAACAGGAGACTCACCCGATGCTCCCCTGCTCCATATCTACCGGTGAGAACACCATCCGTACTCCCGACATCCCCCCCCTCTTCCTCCATCTCACCAACCCAGGATGCAGGAATAGTGTTTGGCTCCGGGGTGCCCTGCACCCTGGGTCTACCCCCACACTCCTCCCCCTCCCCAGTGCTGCAGCTGGTTTGGAAATAAATAAATAAATAAATAAATAAAAAAGTCGGGGAGGCTGAGTCCCCAAACAAAAAACTCCCCACCTCCTCCTGTACTCAGTCCTAAGTCTTGTTAGGTGTGTCCCCACCCAACAGAAGTTGAGGGCCTGGGGAAACCAGCAGCACCCCCGCCACAGGTGTGCTGACGAGCCACACCCGTGGCACGCCTTAGGCTTGTCACAATCCCCGCCTCGTGTTCCTCAGATCCACAAAATCTGCATTTTCTTGTGCTGCACGAGGCGAATATGTGGCCGTAGGCCATACAGCGCCTGCAAAATGGGGGCTGACGTGCATAAAACAACGTCCCCTGTCAGCCCCTAGGGAGAACATAGCAGGAGGATGGAGGTAGCCACCATGTCCCTTTGGGTCCTCCCTGAGGAGGGCCTGGAAGCCTCTCCTCCCATTCCAAAACCCAAGGGAGTCTTTGAGGTGCCTTGCTGAGGAGACGTTATCCATGTATCTCCCCAGAAAGGCCCTCACCTCTTCGTCCTTAACGTATGGGTTGTAAATGTTGACAGTTACAACCCTAAAGTTGTTCTTCGCCAGGCTTGTTATTTCATAGTGGCTCATCGGCCTCTCACCTCCCACTGCTCTTGCCCTTCTCAGGATATCATCGTGTTTCTCCTCTGTATATAGTGCCACGTCGTATGCTCCCTCCAACGAGTTGCCTTGGAAACAAAACACGTCCTTCACCATCAGCTTTAGAATCCCCATCAATATTATCCTTCCAAAAGTTTCCCGTCCTAAAGGCTCCAACTCCTTTTCCTTCCAAGCAAACCGAATCGTGTTGGCCAGCCCAATCCCAGGGACCGACCGTGTTGATGGATTTAGCACCATCTCCGCAAGGAGAATGGCGCTCGTTCTCTTCTCTACTCTTCCAAAACAAGGAAAAAAGAAAAACCAAAGTGACTGAGCCTATCTTGTGCAAACAAACACAAAGACATGAGCAATCACCCACGAAACACTCAAAGAATATGGCTGCCTAAATATGGTACCCAATCAGAGACAACGATAATCACCTGCCTCTGATTGAGAACCACTTCAGGCAACCATAGACTTTACTAGATAACCCTACTAAGCCACAATTCCAATACCTACTAAAAACCCCAAGATAAAACACACCACATAATAAACCCATGTCACACCCTGGCCTGACCAAAATAATAAGAAAACACAAAATACTAAGACCAGGGCGTGACATATCGTATCATGTTAGATTTCAGTGATAACCGAGTTGGGTTATAAGTTACATATTTTTTAGCAGAAGATAGGTAGAGGAAGTCAACAACAAATATTTATAATAAATAAATAGAGATTTAGAACAGTCATCTATGTCAGCCCTGAGACGTCCGGACTACAGTATGCCTGGGGTGTTGTTATGTAAAGGCTGTGGTCCTGTGGTCAAACAAATACGGCTTGTTTATAGTTGTGCATGGGTCCAAAAACACCCAATTATTCTCACTTTCTCGCTCTCTTCCTCCTCCCTGTCTCCCCCTCTTCTCACTGTAGCGTTACGTGGATGGGGGAATCAGTGACAACCTTCCTCAGTCGGAGCTGAAGAACACCATCAGCATCTCTCCGTTCTCCGGCGAGTGCGACATCTGTCCCCGGGACACCTCTTTCAACTTCCACGAGCTGCGCTTCACCAACAACTCCATCCAGATGAACCTGGACAATATGTATCGCCTCAGCAATGCCCTGTTCCCCCCAGAACCCAAGGTAGGTAGACCGCTATGACTGCTTACCAATGCGTTATGCATGGCCCTGGGAAGAGGTTTGTAGTCCTTATGTTGGCCCTATTCCCAAAGGTAGGATGGAGGATCAGGATGCTCCTTAGTCCAATTCATCAGATGGGTTGTTTATGACTACTTGTAAATAGAAGCCTTATGTATGGGTTTTGTGTAAATGAAATCCTTATATAGGTACCCTTGAAATAGTCTAAACATTCTGTAGGAGTGTACATTTCTGTAGGAGAGCGTAGTAGTCTGGTATGGGAGACTGGGCCCCTGACCTTCAACTATCCTATTCCCTGATTATATAACCCCAACTCCCCCATTTCACCCCTTACCCTGTCTCCTCTTTGGACTCCTATCCTTACCCCCCATACTTCCTATCTGAACTTTGTCCTCCCCTGTTCCTCCCTAACCCCACAGTGAATAATACTGTCAGGACGCCGACAGAGATGGCCGCCTCGCTTCGCGTTCCTAGGAAACTATGCAGTTTTTTGTTTTTTTTACGTGTTATTTCTTACACTAGTACCCCAGGTCATCTTAGGTTTCATTACATACAGCCGAGAAGAACTACTGAATATAAGATCAGCGTCAACTCACCATCAGTACGACCAAGAATATGTTTTTCGCGACGCGGATCCTGTGTTCTGCCTTACAACCAGGACAACAACGGAGTGGATTACATGCAGCGACCCAAAAAAACGACTCAGAAAAAGAGGGAAACGAAGCGGTCTTCTGGTCAGACTCCGGAGACGGGCACACCGTGCACCACTCCCTAGCATTCTTCTTGCCAATGTCCAGTCTCTTGACAACAAGGTTGATGAAATCCGAGCAAGGGTAGCATTCCAGAGGGACATCAGAGACTGTAACGTTCTATGCTTCACGGAAACATGGCTAACTGGAGAGACGCTATCCGAAGCGGTGCAGCCAGCGGGTTTCTCCACGCATCGCGCCGACAGAAACAAACATCTTTCTGGTAAGAAGAGGGGCGGGGGCGTATGCCTCATGGCCAACGTGACATGGTGTGATGAAAGAAACATACAGGAACTCAAATCCTTCTGTTCACCTGATTTAGAATTCCTCACAATCAAATGTAGACCGCATTATCTACCAAGAGAATTCTCTTCGATTATAATCTCAGCCGTATATACCCCCCCCCCAAGCAGACACATCGATGGCTCTGAACGAACTTTATTTAACTCTCTGCAAACTGGAAACGATTTATCCGGAGGCTGCATTCATTGTAGCTGGGGATTTTAACAAGGCTAATCTGAAAACAAGACTCCCTAAATTTTATCAGCATATCGATTGCGCAACCAGGGGTGGAAAGACCCTGGATCATTGTTACTCTAACTTCCGCGACGCATATAAGGCCCTGCCCCGCCCCCTTTCGGAAAAGCTGACCACGACTCCATTTTGTTGATCCCTGCCTACAGACAGAAACTAAAACAAGAGGCTCCCACGCTGAGGTCTGTCCAACGCTGGTCCGACCAAGCTGACTCCACACTCCAAGACTGCTTCCATCACGTGGACTGGGAGATGTTTCGTATTGCGTCAGACAACAACATTGACGAATACGCTGATTCGGTGTGCGAGTTCATTAGAACGTGCGTTGAAGATGTCGTTCCCATAGCAACGATTAAAACATTCCCTAACCAGAAACCGTGGATTGATGGCAGCATTCGTGTGAAACTGAAGGCGCGAACCACTGCTTTTAATCAGGGCAAGGTGTCTGGTAACATGACTGAATACAAACAGTGCAGCTATTCCCTCCGCAAGGCTATCAAACAAGCTAAGCGCCAGTACAGAGACAAAGTAGAATCTCAATTCAACGGCTCAGACACAAGAGGCATGTGGCAGGGTCTACAGTCAATCATGGACTACAGGAAGAATCCCAGCCCAGTCAATGACCAGGATGTCTTGCTCCCAGGCAGACTAAATAACTTTTTTGCCCGCTTTGAGGACAATACAGTGCCACTGACACGGCCTGCAACGAAAACATGCGGTCTCTCCTTCACTGCAGCCGAAGTGAGTAAGACATTTAAACGTGTTAACCCTCGCAAGGCTGCAGGACCAGACGGCATCCCCAGCCGCGCCCTCAGAGCATGCGCAGACCAGCTGGCCGGTGTGTTTACGGACATATTCAATCAATCCCTATACCAGTCTGCTGTTCCCACATGCTTCAAGAGGGCCACCATTGTTCCTGTTCCCAAGAAAGCTAAGGTAACTGAGCTAAACGACTACCGCCCCGTAGCACTCACATCCGTCATCATGAAGTGCTTTGAGAGACTAGTCAAGGACCATATCACCTCCACCCTACCTGACACCCTAGACCCACTCCAATTTGCTTACCGCCCAAATAGGTCCACAGACGATGCAATCTCAACCACACTGCACACTGCCCTAACCCATCTGGGCAAGAGGAATACCTATGTGAGAATGCTGTTCATCGACTACAGCTCGGCATTCAACACCATAGTACCCTCCAAGCTCATCATCAAGCTCGAGACCCTGGGTCTCGACCCCGCCCTGTGCAACTGGGTACTGGACTTCCTGACGGGCCACCCCAGGTGGTGAGGGTAGGCAACAACATCTCCTCCCCGCTGATCCTCAACACTGGGGCCCCACAAGGGTGCGTTCTGAGCCCTCTCCTGTACTCCCTGTTCACCCACGACTGCGTGGCCACGCACGCCTCCAACTCAATCATCAAGTTTGCGGACGACACAACAGTGGTAGGCTTGATTACCAACAACGACGAGACGGCCTACAGGGAGGAGGTGAGGGCCCTCGGAGTGTGGTGTCAGGAAAATAACCTCACACTCAATGTCAACAAAACTAAGGAGATGATTGTGGACTTCAGGAAACAGCAGAGGGAACACCCCCATCCACATCGATGGAACAGTAGTGGAGAGGGTAGCAAGTTTTAAGTTCCTCGGCATACACATCACAGACAAACTGAATTGGTCCACTCACACAGACAGCATCGTGAGGAAGGCGCAGCAGCGCCTCTTCAACCTCAGGAGGCTGAAGAAATTCGGCTTGTCACCAAAAGCACTCACAAACTTCTACAGATGCACAATCGAGAGCATCCTGGCGGGCTGTATCACCGCCTGGTATGGCAACTGCACCGCCCTCAACCGTAAGGCTCTCCAGAGGGTAGTGAGGTCTGCACAACGCATCACTGGGGGCAAACTACCTGCCCTCCAGGACACCTACACCACCCGATGCTACAGGAAGGCCATAAAGATCATCAAGGACATCAACCACCCGAGCCACTGCCTATTCACCCCGCTGTCATCCAGAAGGCGAGGTCAGTACAGGTGCATCAAAGCTGGGACCGAGAGACTGAAAAACAGCTTCTATCTCAAGGCCATCAGACTGTTAAACAGCCACCACTAACATTGAGTGGCTACTGCCAACACACTGTCAATGACACTGCCTCTACTCCAGCCACTTTAATAATGGGAATTGATGGGAAATGATGTAAATATATCACTAGCCACTTTAAACAATGCTACCTTATATAATGTTACTTACCCTACATTATTCATCTCATATGCATACGTAGATACTGTACTCTATATCATCGACTGCATCCTTATGTAATACATGTATCACTAGCCACTTTAACTATGCCACTTGGTTTACATACTCATCTCATAAGTATATACTGTACTCGATATCATCTACTGTATCTTGCCTATGCTGCTCTGTACCATCACTCATTCATATATCCTTATGTACATATTCTTTATCCCCTTACACTGTGTATAAGACAGTAGTTTTTTGGAATTGTTAGTTAGATTACTTGTTGGTTATTACTGCATTGTCGGAACTAGAAGCACAAGCATTTCGCTACACTCGCATTAACATCTGCTAACCATGTGTATGTGACAAATAAAATTTGATTTGATTTGATTTGACGTTATTGGCTTCTGTCCTTGTTGAATTACATTTCCTGTATTGCACATACTTCTTCACTGTCTGGATAATAACATGGGAGTCAACTTTTAGCTTCAGGTGAACTTTGCCCTCTTTGAGGTTGGTCTTTGTCTCTTGGTTCAGTTTTTGCTAAGATCTGCCACCGTCTTTTCCCTTCATGTGTGCCTGGAATGTTGTAACTGGAATTTGGGGATTATGCCAAATCCCACGACAAAGCCATGATATTAGTCCCCTCTGTTTTATGTGGTTATAAACAGCTGTACTTGTTTAATACAGTTGTTAACTGTCAGCGATAACATGATTGCTAACCAGTCAGCGGTAGTGATAGTTATAACTAATCACATAATGTGAGATCATGCTCTGTATCGTGTGTGGGTGGGTATATCTGAGTCCTGATGATCCTGTGATATGATTATTTATTCAATCTACCTCTTGCATATGATCCCTTACCTCAATAGGTACGATCTATGTGTTTTCTTTGACAGGTCATGGCAGAGATATGTCAGAGTGGCTACAAGGACACCCTTCGCTTTCTTGAGGAGAACCGTGAGTATAACTATGTTGCCTTTGACAGTAGTAGTGGGCTGTGCTAAGATCATAAGCTAATGTGAAATACAGTACATGCAGTGGGCATCAATGATGTACAGGGTTCAACATGAAGTATGGAGTTACCCTGCACTTATTTATGGGGTAATATTTTTATGCTGTGTTACAAAGATGATGAATGTATTGTTTATGATGTCAGATCTGCTGAAGCTGGAGTGTCCGACTGCCGGTCCCAGCCTATCAGAAGCCACACACACCTGCTGCTGCAAGCCCATCGCCACGGAAACCACTAAGGACTGGATGCTCCGCCGGCTCCGCCTCCTGAGGAAGCGGCACTGGTGGCTGGACGAGCAGATTGTTGACAACCTGCCAACCCAAATCAAAAAAGGTAGATGGGAGGTTAACCTAGACTCAGATGTTTTCTGTTCAAAGCTGTTAGAAACTGTTGTTATCTAGTTACAATTCTGACATTAACTTTGTGTTGTTATCATGCTCTTGTCAGTGACGTGTGGTTGTTCTGTGTATCTGAAAGTCATCTGAGGCTGTGCCCGTGTCAGCGAAGTGTGACTTATTGTGTCACTATGACTGTAGTGTTTTGTGAGGCGTGCCAGCAGAAGCCTGGTCTGTATGCTCAGGTGTCTGAGATGCTGCCGGTCAGAGTGGCCTCCTACATGCTCCTGCCCTGCACACTACCTGTGGTATCAGCCTACTCAGTGGGCAAGAGGTAAGTCTACATCCTATACCACTACTAGTGCTGCCTACCACAAACTAACAAGCCCTCAATGAACTCAACGCAGTCACAGTAGCTCAAACAGCAACCAATGACAACAGTAATGCAAACAAATCAGCTTTTAAAAAGCCCAGAAATATTCTTTAGCATAACTATCCTTTAGCATAACTAGGCTTTAGCATACAGCAGCCAATACCTTCAAACTAGCCCTGACAGCAACCACTGACAACAAAGTAGTCTTTAAAGTAGTCATTAGCCCACCACAGCAAACAAATTCAAATAAATTTGAATGTGCTGCACAGGGGCTCCACCTAGTTGGCAAGTCAATCCACCACAGGAATTGTTGAGGACCCCCCCCCCCACACACACACACACACACACTTGGTGGTACATCACAGTACATTGACTCTTCTCGTCCCGCTCCTGTACTCCAGGTTTGTGGAGTGGATCCCAGAGGTGCCTGCAGATATGCGTTGGCTAGCTGGGGTGGCTGGGGATGTAGCTGGGAGCGTGTACAGACAGACCCGGAGAGGAGCACCAGCAGACATAACCAGGTGAGAGACATGGAGTTTCTACTACTGGGTTATATTATGGATGGATGGAGTCTACGTGTAGATTTGGATGTATGTCATACAGTATGAATAAAGGCTAATGGCCTTGTGTGTTTTTCTTTTTGCAGTGATGGTTCCCTGAGGAATTACATGAGCCTGCCCCTACCCCTGGACAGTGACGGACCCAGGGAGAGAAACAGTCATCCCTCCGGGTTCGCTCTCTCTGCTCTTGACCTCCAAAGCCAATACTGGAACATCCCCACCGCCCCCTCTTCCCGCCGCCCCACCAGCCCCCTCATGCCCAGCCCCTCCCCACGACAGATCTGCTTCTTTGTTGGCTCGCAGGATGAGACTGACTGACAGTCCCATCCACCAATGAGAGGACACTTTGACATTGTTTTAAAATATGATAGGACAGTCCAGCTCAAGATCCCTCCCACAGGGCCTGTCTATAGGCTATAGGAACTGGGATGGACAAATGATGGTCATGTGATTGAATAGCTTTGGGATCCAGAACTGTTGCTATAGACACACTAATCATGTCTTTTGATCACTCTAACAATCATATTTTATTCTACATTGTAGAACAATTTTACCAGCTCACCACCAAAGACCTCTGCAAGTGAATTCTTTTTTGAAATTATACATTTTATAAATAACTATGTCTAGTTTTTCCAGATTACTTGTTGTCACTACAACTATACCTACCTACTTACAGTACCTACCTACCAGACGAGGCTGGTGGAAGGAGCTATAGGATGACTGGCTCATGGCTGGAATAGAATAAATGGAACGGTATCAACAACATCAAACAGGGGCGGCAGGTAGCCTAGTGGTTAGAATGTTGGGCCAGTAACCGAAAGGTTGCTGGATTGAATCCCTGAGCTGACACGGTCAAAATCTGTCGTTCTGCCCATGAAAAAGGCAGTTAACCCACTGTTCCCCGGTAGGCTGTCATTGTAAATAATAATATTTTCTTAACTGACTTTCCTAGTTAAAATTTAAAAAACATATGGAAACCACATGTTTGACTCTGTTCCATTAATTCCATTCCTGCCAATACAATGAGCCTGTCCTCCTATAGCTCCGCCCACCAGCCTCCTCTGCTACCTACCTACAGTACACAGGGGGTTGGTAGCACCTTAATTGGGGGGATGGGCTCGTGGTAATGGCGGTAGTGGAATGGTATCAAACACATGGTTCCCATGTGTTTTCTGTTCCAGACATTATTATGAGCTGTCCTTCCCTCAGCAGCCTCCTTTGCAACAGTACCTACCTACGTGTGTTCAATTAAATGTAGCATTCATTCCTAATGGACTGTTGACCTGAGTTAAAGTTGACTTCCTTGACTATGAGCTGTGCGTTTTCCTGACTACTATTAGACAGGACCCTTGAACTGAACTATGAACTACTGTGATGTCAAGAAATTTGAATCACAATGTTCTTGAAAGTTCCTTTCAGAACTTCTCTTAATGTTGACCGTTGCTTAAGCACAATAACTTGAGTTGCATAGGATTCACAATTTTTATATGGCATCTCAAATGGGTCATTTTCATGAAACCAGTTTTAAAATGTATGTAGAAAACTGAGTTACAAAACCATGATGCATCTGCAAAATCAACTATCATTCAGAGGACTAAGATGTCTAGTTTTTTGGAAAGTGTCTTATTTTCAATACATTTGACATTTTTGCCAGAATTTTGTATTTTTTTTTACCCCAAATTCTCTTGACTGAAATGCTTTTGAATTAAATTCTCAAGTCATTTTATTAAAAAAATATTTAGGACAACCTAATTTCATATGAATAAGACACAAAATATGATGCTGTAATTTGTCCATAAATCATACAAATGGTATACTAGTTGACTATAATAATATTTATAATTAAATGCTTCAGAGTTCAAGTAACCGACACATCTCAACATCAACTCTTCAGAGGAGACCTGCATGAATCAGGCCTTCATGGTTGAATTGCTGCAAAGAAACCACTACTAAATGACACCAATAATAAGAAGAGACTTGCTTGGGCCAAGAAACACGATCAGTGGACATTAGACCGGTGGAAATCTGTCCTTTGGTCTGATGAGTCCAAATTACACATTTTTGGTTCCAATCCCGTGTTTTGGTGAGACGCAGAGTAGGTGAATGGATGATCTCTGCATGTGTGGTTCCCACCGTGAAGCATGGAGGAGGGGGTGTGATGGTGTGGGGGTACTTTGCTGGTGCCACTCTGTGATTTATTTAGAATTCAAGGCACATTTAACCAGTATTGCTACCACAGAATTCTGCAGCTATACGCCATCCCATCTGGTTCGCACTTAGTGGGACTATCATTTGTTTTTCAACAGGACAATGACCCAAAACACACCTCCAGGCTGTGTAAGGGCTATTTGACCAAGAAGGAGAGTGAATGAGTTCTACATCAGATGACCTGGCTTCCACAATCACCCGACCTCAACCCAATTGAGATGGTTTGGTATGAGTTGGAAGATGGTTTGGTATGAATGTGAAGTAAAAGCAGCCATCAAGTGCTTAGCATATAAAGGAACTCCTTCAAGACTGTTGGAAAAGCATTCCAGGTGACAATCTCATGAAGCTGGTTGAGAGAATGCCAAGAGTGTGCAAAGCTGTCATCAAGGCAAAGGGTGGCTACATTGAATAATCAAATATAAAATATATTTAGATTTGTTTAACACTTTTTTAGTTACTACATGATTCCATATGTGTTAATTCATAGTTTTGATGTCTTCGCTATTATTGTACAATGAAGAATATAGCAAAAATAAAGAAAAACCCTTGAATGAGTAGGTGTGTCCAAACCTTTGACTGGTACTGTATGTGTTACACTGAAAACCTCTGCCTACTTGTTCCTTTTATCCTTTATTGTTGTTATTGCACAGCCCTTATCTTAATAACATAAAGCACAACAAAAAATGTTATGATGTGTAAGGCGTCTAGGTGTAGCAGGTAAGGCGGAGTCAGGTGCAGGACACAGAGATGAGTAATTCACGTAACTTTACTCAAAACAACAAATATTCCAAGAAGGAAAATAATCAAGTTCACAAATACAGACCAACTTACAACGAACAAACACGCACAAAACCATGGGGGAACCAGCGGGTTAAATAAGGAAATATATAATTATGGGAATGGAAACCAGGTGTGCACATTCGTAAGTCGTGACATTCTGTGTTTAAATATACTGTAACTGTTAAAATCCTATTGATTATGGAAACTGTGTATACGTGTTTTCAATATTGCCGCAGTATGTACTGTATATTGTTGTACTTTCTTTGTGCAAGTGAAAACTGAAAACATTGGGTCAATTGCAACCAACATTGAGCACCGGCTCAACATGAGGTGATCTCTCATTAAACCATCTATGGGCCGGTTTCACAGACAAGGCTTAAGCCTAGTTAGTCCAAGACTAAAATGCCTGTTTGAGCTGTCTTAACTCAAAGCGACTTGCACAGATTTATCTTAAAATAGTGGTAGATTTAGCCTGTTCTGGATTAAACAAAGCCGATTGCAAGATGGAGGATTAGAGCTACTCTAAGGACTAAATTGAAGTTTAAATTAATCCTTCAAAGAAACATGTTTAACTTCTGCTTAGTACCTTTTGTGAGGGAACATAGACTATTTGGAATATCTAAATGTAGACCAACATGCACTGCAGAGACCAGCCAGATGAGGATTTGTGGATACAGTGCCTTGCGAAAGTATTCGGCCCCCTTGAACTTAGCGACCTTTTGCCACATTTCAGGCTTCAAACATAAAGATATAAAACTGTATTTTTTTTGTGAAGAATCAACAACAAGTGGGACACAATCATGAAGTGGAACGACATTTATTGGATATTTCAAACTTTTTTAACAAATCAAAAACTGAAAAATTGGGCGTGCAAAATTATTCAGCCCCTTTACTTTCAGTGCAGCAAACTCTCTCCAGAAGTTCAGTGAGGATCTCTGAATGATCCAATGTTGACCTAAATGACTAATGATGATAAATACAATCCACCTGTGTGTAATCAAGTCTCCGTATAAATGCACCTGCACTGTGATAGTCTCAGAGGTCCGTTAAAAGCGCAGAGCATCATGAAGAACAAGGAACACACCAGGCAGGTCCGAGATACTGTTGTGAAGAAGTTTAAAGCCGGATTTGGATACAAAATGATTTCCCAAGCTTTAAACATCCCAAGGAGCACTGTGCAAGCGATAATATTGAAATGGAAGGAGTATCAGACCACTGCAAATCTACCAAGACCTGGCCGTCCCTCTAAACTTTCAGCTCATACAAGGAGAAGACTGATCAGAGATGCAGCCAAGAGGCCCATGATCACTCTGGATGAACTGCAGAGATCTACAGCTGAGGTGGGAGACTCTGTCCATAGGACAACAATCAGTCGTATATTGCACAAATCTGGCCTTTATGGAAGAGTGGCAAGAAGAAAGCCATTTCTTAAAGATATCCATAAAAAGTGTTGTTTAAAGTTTGCCACAAGCCACCTGGGAGACACACCAAACATGTGGAAGAAGGTGCTCTGGTCAGATGAAACCAAATTTGAACTTTTTGGCAACAATGCAAAACGTTATGTTTGGCGTAAAAGCAACACAGCTCATCACCCATGAATTAAAACATGAAATAAGAAGAAATAAGAATTTAAAGTCATAAGACATGGCCAGATATGGAATTATTAACACATACTAACTACACTACAGCCACTGAATGAGTGTCTCATCACCACACCACATGGTAGTGGCAGCATCATGGTTTGGGCCTGCTTTTCTTCAGCAGGGACAGGGAAGATGGTTAAAATTGATGGGAAGATGGATGGAGCCAAATACAGGACCATTCTGGAAGAAAACCTGATGGAGTCTGCAAAAGACCTGAGACTGGGACGGAGATTTGTCTTCCAACAAGACAATGATCCAAAACATAAAGCAAAATCTACAATGGAATGGTTAAAAAATAAACATATCCAGGTGTTAGAATGGCCAAGTCAAAGTCCAGACCTGAACACAATCGAGAATCTGTGGAAAGAACTGAAAACTGCTGTTCACAAATGCTCTCCATCCAACCTCACTGAGCTCGAGCTGTTTTGCAAGGAGGAATGGGAAAAAATTTCAGTCTCTCGATGTGCAAAACTGATAGAGACATACCCCAAGCGACTTACAGCTGTAATCGCAGCAAAAGGTGGCGCTACAAAGTATTAACTTAAGGGGGCTGAATAATTTTGCACGCCCAATTTTTCAGTTTTTGATTTGTTAAAAAAGTTTTAAATATCCAATAAATGTCGTTCCACTTCATGATTGTGTCCCACTTGTTGTTGATTCTTCACAAAAAAATACAGTTTTATATCTTTATGTTTTGAAGCCTGAAATGTGGCAAAAGGTCGCAAAGTTCAAGGGGGCCGAATACTTTCGCAAGGCACTGTAGGAGTAATCCATTAAATTACTTTGATGAAATAGCTTTTTGAGACCGCCTTCGTATGTACAAAGAACATGCATTGGAGATAATATCTTTGCTTGAGCCTAGACATTCCTTTCTGTCTCAAAGAGGAAGGCCTTCACCTAATTCTCTCCAAGTTCTGATCACTTTGAGGTTTCTGGCATCTGGAATATTTCATTGTGAAACTGGTGATTTGTGTGGTGCCAGTGAAGCAACTGTGTGTAGAATAGTTCAAAGTCTGCAGGACCATTTGTGAACTGAGGAGGCTTTACATCAAGTTTCCTGATACTACTGGCCAAGCCAACTATAATGTGCTATTCTATGAATATGGGCACTTCCCAGGAGTGATTGACTGTATAAATGGATGTCATGTTCCCATCAAGTGTCCATCAACTCTTGATGCTGACTGAGGAGTACAGGAACCTTAAGAACTGGTTTTCCATCAATGTTCAGGGTGTATGCACTCTTAATTTAGAGTTTTCTAACACTGTTGCCCGTTGGAAAGGCGCAACTCATGATTCAAGGATTTTTCTCAACTCTTCATTGTGTGCTCAGTTTCAGAGAGGACAACATAGTGGACATACTACCTGGTGACCGTGGATATGGTAACTTTTCATTCACACCATACATAAGGTGAGCAGTAAAGATACTCAGCAGGTGAGCAGTAAACATACAACAGAGCTCATATCTGTTGTATGTTTGGAGTATGGAAAAATCGATTCCAATGTTCACGCAATACACTTCGTTTCAAGTGTTGGGGTAGGTTCCTTGTTCGTTGTCAAATATTTGCTTATTGGTGAAATCAGCAATCAGAAAATATCTTTAAGTAAATCAATCAAAAAACCTTATTAATGCAATTGCAGACAGAAGTTGACAACGGGAACATAGCACGCATGTTTCCGAGTAAGTTCTGCAAAATAGGAAAGGTTCCAAGTTGCTTTAATATGCTTGCAATCAAACCCTAGTGATGTAACTGCCTACATCAAGGCCTTCTACTCATGAGACCAAGCCCATGCATATACAGTTATACAACCTTGCAGGAGAGACAATAGTTCCAGTGTTTTCTAAGGGCTCAGCAGTCATTTTCCACTCCCCAAGTTGCTTTATAGTGGTATGTCTGACTTGTCTCTTATCTCTTTCACTCCCCTGCAGGGTTCTGTGTCTTTTAGAAGCGAAATAAACGCACACCTATTTAGGCAAGGTGCTGCCTAGCGGAGTAGAACACTTAAAAAATAAAGGAGAGCCGCACACTCTAGGAGCTCAGATGCAAAAATGTTTATGTCCAACGTTTCGACAGACAAGCTGTCTTCATCAGGGTATAATGACAAACACTGCAGGGTGACTAATTTATATAGTGTCAAAAGACACACACAGGTGTCTGTAATCATGACCACGTATGGCCTGATATCATTGGCTAATTCTCATATATTAAAATAGCATACTAAATACATAAATGGAGAGCATACGATAATAGATATAATTTGGCTACATAAGCCTACAAACATTTACAATAGCAAAATCACAATAATCACAAGAATGGCTTCAGATCAAAGTCTACGTTGAGACTGAAGGGAGCAAGGTCTTTAAATTAAAGATCCAGGCAGCCTCTCGTTTTAACAATAAATTGTCGAGGTCACCCCCTCTCCTAGGGAGGGTGACATGTTCGATGCCAATATAACGTAGAGACGAAATTGAGTACTGAGTAAGTCAAGTTTTTGCACCTAAATGTGCTATGACGCTCCGAGATTCGTACTTTTAATTTGCGCTTTGTTTTACCCACAAACTTTTTACCACAAGGCCACGTTCTAAGATAAATAGCTGCCTAGTGGAGCACGTGATAACACCTTTGATTGGGATCTGTTTCCCTGTTTGGGGGTGTTTGAAGGATCTACATTTATAAGTGCCATTGCATTGAGCACAGCCGTTACATTTGTAGTTTCCATCCAGTTGGGGAGCAAATAGACGTTGTTCAGAGATATCTTGGGGTGGTAAATCAGAGGTTCAGAGGTTTCTGCCCTGCGAGAATACGACCAAGGGAAGGTTCTGAATTTTCTGAATGGCAGTATCAATCTGACCATTTTTGTACCCCCTCTCCTTCAATTGTCTTTGCGTCTCAGCCATATTTCTGTCGAAATCTGATTGTTTTTTACAAATTATTTTGATTCGACAGATTTGGCTGTAGGGCAAACTGTTTTTCAAGGGAAGTGGGTGACAACTGTCAGCCCTCAACAAACTGTTAGGATCAGTAGGCTTCCTGTAAAGATCAGTGTATAGAACATTATCTTCACACAAGATCAGAAGATCAAGAAAACTGATTTGACGTGTATCAGATTGCATAGTAGATCTCAGATGCTCAGAACAGGAGTTAAGAAAAGCATGGAATGCCTGGAGCTGTTTTGCATCACCCCTCCACAGAACAATAATATCATCAATGTACCGTTTCCAAATAATGATGTTAGGCAAGAAAACATTTTTGAGAGGATTGAAAATAGACTATTTCTCCATGTAACCCACATACAAATAAGCATAGTTATGAGCCTTGGGGGATCCCATAGCAGTACCCTTTGTCTGAATAAAGAAATCATTTAGAAACATTAAGTAGTTGTGTGTGAGTACTATTTCAGCCAATGTTACAATGCATGCACTGGAAGGTAGTTCATTAGGGTCAAGTTGCAGAAGAAAATGTTCCATAACTTCAATACCGCCCTTGTGTGGAATATTTGTGTATAACGACTCAACATCAAAAGTAACTAACAAAGTATTCTCAGGGAGAGGATCAAGAGATTCAATGATAGAGATCATACTGCTGGTGTCCTTTACAAAGGAGGGGAGCTGTTCTGCGAGTGGTCTAATAAAAAAGTAAACAAAGGTTGATAGAGGAGCCATTACCGCATCAATGCCTGCTACAATAGGGTGCCCTGGAGGTATTGTAACATTCTTGTGTAATTATGGCAGAACAGTCCTGTGGTCTCCCTTCTCCTAATAGGTTGTGTCTCACTACCTCTCTTTATAAAGTATAAAAACCCACATTCAAGGCCTCCCGGGTGGAGCAGTGGTCTAAGGCACTGTGCCACCAGAGATTCTGGGTTTGAGCCCAGGCTATGTCGCAGCCGGCTACGACTGGGAGGCCCATTGGGTGGTGCACAATTGGCCCAGCGTCGTCCGGGTTAGGGAGGGTTTGGCAGGCAGGGATATCCTTGTCTCATCGCGCACTAGTGACTCCTGTGGCGGGCAAGGTGCAGTGCATGCTGACCAGGTTGCTAGGTGTACGGTGTTTCCTCCGACACATTGGTGTGGCTGGCTTCCGGGTTGGGTGTGTGTTGTGTCAAGAAGCAGTGCGGCTTGGTTGGGTTGTGTTTTGGAGGATGCATGGCTCTCGACCTTCGCCTCTCCCGAGTCCGTACGGGAGTTGCAGCGATGAGACAAGACAGTAACTACTACCAATTGGATACCACGAAATTTGGGAGAAGGAAAAAAAACACATTCAAACCTCGGCCGTCTCATAGGCTCAACCTGACTCCCGAACAGCTCAGTGGTTATAGAACCTGAGTGTGAAATGAGTGTGAACCTGAGTGTGAAATGGTCTCCTTCCTCTGCTGGTTGGCTACAGCCTTCTTCTTCATCTTTCTTTCCGGCCGTTTGGTCTGGGCCCTCTGCTTCTGTCCTTTGGCTCGAAACCTTCTTCCTCCTTCAGATGTTCTCGGGGCCCTGCTCTCCCTCCAGTCACTCATCCATGGCTTCCACTCTGGGAGAGTCTTGCAGTGGGAGAGATGATGCCAGCCGGACCTCTCCGCTACCTGGATTGCAATCGGTGTTGCCATGGTTACCTGGAAGGGTCCCATCCATCTTGGCTGGTTCCATTTTCTTTTATGGACTAATAGTTTCACCCAGACTTCCATGCAGATGGTCAGAGCATCTGGATCCTCACCTGGGACTGGTTCTGCTGCTTTCCTAGTGTGAGAGTGGAGAAAACTGACAATAGAAGTTAGTTCTTTCATGTACTCAATGTGATCACACTGTGCCTCTGTTATGTCTGTCGGACAGTCATAGGTCTCACTCCTGGGGTGTTCATTGGTTGTCTTGTTAACATCTCGGAAGGTGTACACCCAATACCATTGTTAAGGCTGGTGCGCATTTTCATGAGGACAAGGGGCAATCCCTCTACCCATGTCATTCCTGTGGAATGGCAGTTTGGCAAGGGAGCCTTTCAGGGTCTGATTAGCCCTCTCAGTAACTCCCGTTACTCCGCGGGTGATAGATGGAGACAAACTTCTGGTCAACACCCATCATTTTGGCCATTTGGGCAACCACATCTCCTATGAGATGGGTCCCATTGTCTGCAGACAAAACCTCAGGCACTTCAAACCTGAGTATAATTTCCCTGACTAGCAATTTTGCAACTGTTCGTGCATCGCAGTTGGTGGTGGGAAATGCTTCCACCCACCTGTTAAACCTGTCAATTATCACCAGGCAGCATCTCTTTCTTTCTTTTTGCTCTACCATGTCTATGAAATCCATAGCAAGGTGGATAAAAGATCATTTTGGAGTGGGGAACTTCCCTGGTTGCAGTGGAGTTCCCTTGTCTATATTATATAATAAATAATAAATATGTTTCGCAACGATAAATGAACTGTTCTACATGCTGATTCAAATTTGTGCAAGGAAGGAAATAAGAACTGTTGGTGTTCTGATTTCCCATTGGCCATGGCTGTCCTCTGTCATTAACTTGTCCACCTTGTCCATAGGGCATAGGTGGCCCCTGGGGAGCATTTTCAGCTCCGGGCGAGTGGTACTGTGGCTGAGGAGCATATTGTTGCCATGTTGCCCTATTTTTCTCTTCCTCTGCAAGGCCCATGTTTCCTCTGCCCCTGTTGCAACCTCTTCCTCTTTCATTTCCCCCACACTGCAAACTCACATGCCCCAACTGCCCACAGGTCCAGCATTGTTCTAGTCACCTCTTCCTCTTTCATTTCCCCCACACTGCAAACTCACATGCCCCAACTGCCCACAGGTCCAGCATTGTTCTAGTCACCTCTTCCTCTTTCATTTCCCCCACACTGCAAACTCACATGCCCCAACTGCCCACAGGTCCAGCATTGTTCTAGTCACCTCTTCCTCTTTCATTTCCCCCACACTGCAAACTCACATGCCCCAACTGCCCACAGGTCCAGCATTGTTCTAGTCACCTCTTCCTCTTTCATTTACCCCACACTGCAAACTCACATGCCCCAACTGCCCACAGGTCCAGCATTGTTCTAGTCACCTCTTCCTCTTTCATTTACCCCACACTGCAAACTCACATGCCCCAACTGCCCACAGGTCCAGCATTGTTCTAGTCACCTCTTCCTCTTCCATTTACCCCACACTGCAAACTCACATGCCCCAACTGCCCACAGGTCCAGCATTGAGTGTTGTTCCAGTCACAAGGGGCTTTGGCGGGCCCACCTCCTCTTCCAGTCCATGTTTGTGGGTCACCATAATGCTGAGTGGTGAAAAGCACATACCCTGCAGGCACTGGGTTCACGGGTGTGACTGATGTGACTGTGGGGGAGCTGCAGGCTGTGGTTGTGGTGAGCCTGTCGAAACAACTTGAGCCGCCATCATATTGTGAGTAAAATCACCACTTCCTGTCTCGATCTGTGCAAGCTGGGCCTTCTTCAGTGCAGTGTCGTGTCCTCCTTTCACACTCTTCTATCTCCCGCTGGAATTGTCTTACCATATCCGTGGCTTGTCTGACCTCCTCTTTTAGCTTTTTACTTTTGTCCACATCATCTGTTTCCATTGTCTCTTTAATCTTATCAGCAATTAGCACCTGCAGATCTTCTTTCAACTTTCTCTTCTCTTTTCACAGTGTATACAACTTATCGTTTTCCAGTCTTCCTTCTTCTCTCTTCATTTCTTCCATTTCTCTCTGGTCTCTGAATAGGTCACCCATGGATGGTAACACTGTTCTTTTACTTCTTTAATTGTTAGTTTGTTTTCTACAGACGGCCATATGTCTAGGGTCTGCCAGTATGTTTTTTTTTTGTGGAGTGAGTTGGGGTGTCGAGGGATACTCCCTCCAGGAACTGTGCCTCCTTTTCCCCCATCCAATTCTATTGTTCTCATGCCGCTCGTTGCTGCTGTTGTGTCATTCACCTCCTTCATCAGAGTCCCCGTGAGGACAGTTGTGGTTACTTCTCCATTTTCTTCTGTCAGTGGTGTGAGAGGGTAGATCTGTGTATCTACCCTCTCCTCTGGGTTAAGTCTCATACGGCGGTAGGGAGTATTCCTGTTCTGCCTCTGTCCTGACTCATTTCTTTCCTCCCGCACTCTATTGTTCTCTCCAGCTTTAGTTTGGTCGCGGTAGCCTTGTTCAGAAAGATCTGTCCTTTCAGCATCATCATTCCTATCACAGTTTCTGATACGAGGGTACTCTTCTTCATCCACTTTCTTTTTGTCCATTTTTCTTGTCTGAATTATCTCCTTGACTAAATCCAACCTAGTCTTGTACAGGCTTCATTGCTCCTATCTCCTCATTCTGGTTCCACTGTGCCATGGTGCTCCGGCTTTTTATTTAGCTAGTCTGCGTGTAATGTATTGTTTAATTCCTATAGGGTTATCCTAAAGTGGGCGTAATATGTAGCAGTATGCCTATATAAATTATTATCTATCTCCTTTTAGTGTGTTAAACAACAGTGGATGATACTGTAATCCTATTTCTACGCTCACTTAATCCAGGCTATAGTAAATGGTTCTACTAAACGCAAATATATTTCACACACGGGCCTCACAGAGACAACCGCATGATATACAACCGCATGAATATTATATCTTAAGGGTGCAGAGTAACAGTAATATGTTATACACCAGTGCCCCCTGGTGATAGCGTCACAAAGTAATTTTCGATGAAAATCTCTACAGAACACAACTTCCTTGTAATAATTTTACTGGTATACTAAGGGTTGTACATTTCCTATTGTAGAAAAATGTCACTAACAAATATGTTCAACCTTTTATTCAAATAACTTCTGTCCTACTCCTAACTTTTTATTCCACCATTGGGCCATTACCCAATAAACCCCACCATAATCCACAGACAAACAAACAATGAAACATACAACGCACTATTCATAAACAGCTCATTCACTGGGTCATTTTCACAAACAGCTCATTCACTGGGTCATTTTCACAAACAGCTCATTCACTGGGTCATTTTCACAAACAGCTCATTCACTGGGTCATTTTCACAGAATTACCTCTACAAAAATAAACCACCATCCCATAGGTCAAGGTGGCCTGGGTAATTCTCGTTGAATTACCCCTACAAAATAAAAAAATAACTAGTATCCAGAGCGACTTTGTGAGTGCATATATTTTCGTACTTTGTAATAGTACTATAAAATGACAACAAAGTGTACTTCCATATGCTAAAATTACCACACTTAAAGTGTAGCCCACTTGTAAGACATGATTCAACCCTATGGATTAAGGGATGATCACCTAATTCCATCCAGGTCATCGGGAGGGATCAGCCAATGAATTATACCTTGTGAGGAAACATTCCGTAAATGAAAGTGGAAGTAAATCGTCAACCTTGGCTTTATAGTATGTATGTTTTCCAACTCAAAGAAGTAGTAGAGGAAGAAAATGGTCTACTTCAAAATGGAGATGGCCTCAATGGCGCTCATGGTCTCGTTACCACAGCCATAAAGTCCTGAACCCCACCTATTTCTACAATTTATCTAATTAAAATGTGATTTTAAACCTAACCTTAACCACACTGCCAAAATCATGCCTAACCTTTAATTAAGACTAAAAAGGATTATTTTGTTTTCATAAATGTTTACGATACTGCCAATTTTGACTTTGTGGCTGTGCTAGTGGAAACTGCTGTAAATGCTCTATTTTATTTATATATATTTATTTTATTTAACCTTTATTTAACTAGGCAAGTCAGTGTAGGAGCAAAAACCCATGTGTCAATGATTGTAGTTCTAGTTTTTAGACTGACCACTTTGAAGCCTTAGGACAGGTGAAAATATATAACGATGGACAAAGCTAGATAAACATAGAATTGAAAATTAGACTACAGTGATAACATAATGTCAGCATAAAATACATATGGAAACCCTCACCAGACATGTAGACATTGCATGTCAGCAGGAAGAGGTACATGAAGCTAAAAACCAGACATATAGAAACAGAATGTCAGCAGAAAATGCAACAAAACAAACAATGGTTGTACTGGAAACACATGTATGTAATAAATGTATTCTTTTTTGTATCACAGCCACCATTATAATCTAGACTGTAGCAGATGTGTGCGTTAACAAGAACTGAGACTGGAAGATAATAGTGGCGGAGAGGCAAGGGGAGTTATTATCCATATAGAAGGAGGTAGCTCTTTATGCTATGCAAAGAAGGAAGGCTATAAAAACAGAGGTCCAGGGCAGGAGAAGTCAGTCGTTCCATGGAATTGCTCGGCTCTGTTACTTTGTGTTACTCTGTAATAAAGTCTAAACTTTTACAAGTTCCAAGTTCCGGTATCGGTGCAAATATTTGACTTAATATTTCCACAACTTCAGTTAAGATCAAATTCTTATTTACAATGACGTCCTACACGGGCCAAACCCGGACGACGCTGGGCCAATTGTGTGCCGCCCTATAGGAGTCCCAATCATGGCCGGTTGTGATACAGCCTGGATTCGGCCCAGGGTGTCTGTAGTGACACCTCCAGCACTGAGATGCAGTGCCTTAGACCGCTGACCACTCGGGTGCTCTAACACAGGGGTTCCCAAACGTTTTCCCTCAGGGCCCTCCTTCCAGCATTGGGGAACATCCCGCGCGCACCACATCTATTTCTATGGGCACAAGCACTGTTCATGACAAACTGTTCACAACTCTCCTGCTGGTGGAGAGAATTTTACAGGTTTATTTCCTGAAATTATACACATTTTGTCATGGGGTGAAAATAACACCTAGCAGTTTTAAAGCAAATGTTCTTGCAATTCTATCATTTTGCCATGTCTAATGTGTATACATGTGATATTTGAGTGACAAAAAAACCCGGTATCTGACATGGGCTAGTTGAAGGTATGCAATGACTAACATGACAAGAATAACTTATGATGCACTAACCAATTTCGAAATTGCACCTTGTGCATTCTACTATTACAACTTTAAACTAGGGGGCGCGCCCTACCGTTTGGGAACCACTGCTCTAACAGACGCAATAATAGGACAAATGCAATGACGACATGTCTATCCAAGTCTATGGTTCGTTCCAGAAATCTCCCACAATGCACCGCCAGTATGCTCCGGTAGTACCCGGTAGTTCGGTACACGTTCTTATTTACCTCATGCGATTCACGCGTAACGTTAAAGATGGAGCAGCCAAACACGGAATCTAACATAAACGTTATGAATGGCGAGGAGGAACATTTCAATACCTTCCTGTCTTTGCACTCCGCTGCACTACAGTCCTCAAGAATCCCTTCGCTGTATTGGAAGAGCTTGTATTACAAACTTATCAACGAGGTCGGTAACGTAATGGCTGAAGCTAGATATAGCCCTTGATCATGACTCTGTTCAATTACATTACGCGTAACGTTAAGTCATTGGACGAAGGGGAGATATTTGTTAAGATCCTGGGCGCTCGGTCTGAACACATGCAAAGCTTGAGGTACGGTTTTGCAAACATAAGGATCGTTGAAATCAGTGAGAAAGAATTGTCAAAAAACAAAAGGTTAGGTTAAATTGATATACACGTTTTATGGCCGTGTAGGAACAGTAACCCCTACATTTTTTACCGCACGTTTATTTACGGAAAACAAGACAAAAGGAGACCGACCACCTGTGGTAATTAGCTATGTAGCATGCTCCGAACACTTACACTATCTATACAAAAGTATGTGGACAACCCTTCAAATTAGTGGATTCGGCTGTTTCAGTCACACCAGTTGCTGACAGATGTATACAATCGAGCACATAGCCATACAATCTCCATAGACAAACATTGGTAGTAGAATGGCCTTACTGAAGCACTCAGTGACTTTCAATATGGCGCCGTCATAGGATGCCACCTTTCCAACAACTCAGTCAAATTTCTGCCTTGTTAGAGTTTGGCGGATGCCAGGAGGATGCCACATTCCCGAATGCATAGTGCCAACTGTGGGGTTTGGTGGAGTAGGAATAATGGTCTGGTGCTGTTTTTCATGGTTTGGGCTTAGGCCCCTTAGTTCCAGTGAAGGGAAATCTCAATGCTACAGCCATCAATTACTTTCTAGACGATTCTGTGCAAGACCTTCACTGTTTCAGCATGACAATGCCCATGTGCACAAACGGTGGTCCATACAAAAATGGTTTGTCGAGATTGCCGTGGAAGAACTTGCCTGGCCTGCACAGAACCCTGACCTCAACCCCATCGAACACTTTTGGGATGAATTGAAATGCCAACTGTGAGCCAGGCCTGATCGCCCAACATCAACTCCATATTAATGCCCATGGTTTTGAAATGAGATATGCGATGAGCAGGTGGCCACATACTTTTGCTCATGTAGTGTATGTGTAAAAGTAACTCAGGAAGTGTTGTTTCGTATGGCTGTATGGATCCATGGTTATATGGATCTGCAAAACTGCTACAGTAAGTGTTTTTTAAATATTTTATGTTAAGGATTCTTTCTCGCTGATGAAAGATAAGGGCCATATGTTTCAAAGCCATACCTGAAAGTGATCATTATTGATGTTTCTAAAAGATGTGTTTTGTAAATTCGAAAATCCTTGATGACAGGACAGGGGCTGCTGTATTGAACCCACTGCACAGCCATCTTGATACTTGATATGTTTTGGAAGCTATAGAAATGCATTTATTGAGATTTACATTAGTTAATTCTATTACAGGCACCTTAATGTACACCTTTAATTTATATTATGTGAGCCAAATGTTCTGTGCATGCTGTTGTATACACAATTGGGCTTTATGGTTGTCTGGCTAGCCTATCTAAATCTGCCCTTGCTCTTCGGATCTAGGTGTACGATGCAGGAGAAGTGTTTGGCGTCATGCAGGTAGAACAGGACGATGAAGAGGAAGAGGGAAAGAAGGCTTATCCTAGTGTAGAGATTAGGTGTAAAGTGGTTGTGACCAGGGGGACTGGCATGCAAGCCTCGGACCCCACCAGGTGAGGGCGCTTTAGTCATAATAAATAACCACCTGTTTACCATCTCATGCAAGTCACCAGTGCATGTCACCTCACTTTTTCATGGAGATATATCGTTTTTCTTTATTTTCTCAAGGTCAAGTGCAGTGTTTTCATAAGTAGGTGTAAAACTACAGATAGTATTGTATAAAGTGGGTACACTTATTTTCTTACGCTTTGGTGGGCCTACCCATTTTTTTTAAAGACATCCCACATACTAGCATTTCACCTCTGTCTACATCTCTTCTATTCTTTGTCTGTCCTGCCTCATCACTTCCTCTTCCACTTCCCTATCCTATATCTCTTTTACCTCATATCCTCTAATTCCTACATCCTCTAGTATCTTCCTGGTTGACCATGCATGGACGTACCGTGTGGAGAGCTCTAGGCAGCAGCTGGAGCAGATCCCCGGACTCCTACCCAGGATGGCTTCCCTCATGGGGGTGGACTTCCACGGAGAGGCCCCTGACCCAGACGTTGTGGAGCTGGTGCTGGAACAAATGTGGAAGTACAACCAGACCTACCAGTTGGCCCAGGGGGTATGAGCACATACTCTCTCTTTTTCGCGCACACTATTTCTTTCTCTCGCTCTCTAACACCCCCCCCCCCTCTCTCCTGTGTGTGTCCAGTCAGCAGAGGAAAAAGTGCCCGTCTGGTACATCATGGATGAGTTTGGCTCCCAGGTGCAGCACTCTGACCAGCCTAGCTGTTGCATGGCCCCCTTCTTCTACACACAGGGCCAGCTGGCCTACACTGTGCTCTGGCCTCTCGCAGACCTGCAGGAGGGAGGTATAGACACTCATGTGCATATATACACACACACACATTCACAGTGGAGGGTTCTGAGTTTTGATGAATCCCGAGAACAAAATGACAAAAACCCTTCAATTCAAGGTTTTATAAATGATGAGCCATGACGAGTTGTACACATGCAGCATACAAACTTCCAACACACATGGATCTCAATCACCACTTGATCTACATTAGAGAGAGGGACGTTTCCTCAACCTGTAGAATCCATGCAATACTAATCATAATGTGATTATGACAGAAGGAAACTACTGAAAAACAATAACCGCAACATGCAAGAATTTCATAGATTTTTACTAAGTTACAGTTCATATAAGGAAATCAATCGAAAGAATTTCATTTGGGCCTAATCTATTTATTTCACATGACTGGGAATACAGATATGCATCTGTTGGTGACAAACGTTGAACAAAAAGTAGGGGCGTGGATCAGAAAACCAGTCAGTATCTGATGTGACCACAATTTGCCTCATGTAGCGCAAGACATCTCCTTCGCATAGTTGATCAGGCTGTTGATTGTGGCCTGTGGAATGTTGTCCCACTCCTCTTCAATGGATGTGCGAAGTTGCTGGATATTGGTTGGAACTGAAACACTGTCGATCCATAGCATCCCAAACATGCTCAATGGGTGACATAAAAATAACATGGCTGGAAACAGAATAACATGGCTATATATAGGGAGTACCAAGTCAATGTGCACGGGTATGAGGTAATTGAGCTAGCAATGTGCTGTACATATAGGTAGGAGTAAAGTAACTAGGCAACATAATAGATAAGACTGTGCCAGCAGTGTGTGAGTGTTTCCAGTATGCATGTTATGTGTATGTTCCATGTGGAATTATGTTTTTCCTTTTCTTTTTTATAATAAAATGAAAAGCAGAGATGTCAGTCCTTTTTGTTATGGCCTAAATAAATTCAGGAGTACAAAATTGCTTAATTAACAAGTCACACAGTAAGTTGCATGGACTCACTCGGTGTGCAAAGCATTACAGCATTAGTTATTAATTACACTTCAGATGGTGTATCGGTACACCCAGTCACTAAAAATATGCATGTGTCCTTCCTAACTTATTTGCTGGAGAGGAAAGAAACTGCTCAGGGTTGTCACCATATGGCCGATGGTGACTTTTTAAAACTTAGTTTAATGGCTGTGATAGGAGAATTGAGGATGGATGAACAGCATTGAAGTTATTCCACATTACTAACCTAAATGACAGAGTGAGAAGAAGGAAGTCTGTACAGAATACAAATATTCCAAAACATGCATGCTGTTTGCAAGGCACAAGCGTTGTCGCGGCAGGGGATTTTGCTGTAGGACCGTTAAGGTACCCCTGTCGAGAGTGATACAAGTTGTCTCACTAAAGTTCTTGTGTCACCCGGCTAACAGGTGACTGACAGGTCCGCCGGACTGGCCTGGTTATGTATCCTGCCCTTTATTCAGAGATTAGCCTTGTGTGATGCCGTTAGGCTTGTTTCGGGATCTTAGATAATATCAATCATACTTAGAGTACCTTACTTTCCCTTTGTATGCTCTTATATCTAGACTCACGCAAGCTATAACTTGGTTACGATTTATAGTCTATGTCCGTTGACTAATACTACTTGAGTATTAATATAGAGGATAACTGTTACAATAAAATGATTATTCTGCCCAGACCATTATATTGTCTTTAGTGTAGAAACTAGACTTGTTCCCTAGATTGGGAGTGTCAGAGGTGGTCTCTCCCCTAGGGTTTTGGGTCTAGTTTCTACTTTTTATTCAATGTTTGCAATTCACACAGTTGTACACGTTATTACAGTTTTATTTTTTGTCCTTAATCTATAACATCAACAATCATCTAAACACTTACTACTATTAATGCCTTATGTATTACAACAAGCAGTTAATGACCTTATATATGTATTACAACAAGCAGTTAATGACCTTATATATGTATTACAACAAGCTGTTAATGACCTTATATATGTATTACAACAAGCTGTTAATGACCTTATATATGTATTACAACAGGCTGTTAATTACCTTATATATGTATTACAACAGGCTGTTAATTACCTTAGCGTAGAATGACCTGGTTGTTCCCCAAAGAGTATGATCTTCCACTCACAATTTCTCTAGAGGCTTATCCAATCACTCAGTATCTGTTTCTCCTACTAGAAGTTTGTACTATGATTTACTGATCAGTGAAGAGAACGGTTTGAGATCAAGTCCCTTTGTAACATCCCCGATGCTATTTATCTACTCCGGTTAGGGGGTGGATATATTCAGCACGAGGAGGGTATTTGGTAGTTGTCTCAGTATGTCTCGTTCAGAAGTCAAGAGATACAGATCTGACTTTCATACTCTAGAACAATTGTATCTGCTTCTCCTACTAGAAGTTGTACTATGATTCGCTGAATCTTGTTAAAAGGCTGTGTCGAGATCAAGACCCTTCGTATCTCCACTGATGCTGTGTATCTACTCCAGTTACGGAGTGGATTTATTAAGCAATAGGAGCGTACAGGGTAGTTGTCTCTTTACAAAATCCAGAAATCAAAAGTTACAATTGTTCTGGAGTATGAAAGTCAGACATTTTAGGTTGATGATCGTTGAAGTATCACGGGCTGTCTGTCAGTGATAAGTCAAGTAGCACTATCATGCCTTTCCATTGAAAGCATGCTTCTATACTCTCTCTTCAGGACCAAGTCAGCCTTAGCGCTGAGGCACATTTTAATCTTGTGGCTAGCTATTCCTGCAAAGGGTCAGTTTGACATGTCACACTGACACATCACACCGACACATTTTTAGATGCGGCCAGCTGTCACTGTGAAATGCCACTGTGAAACTATCACTAGTGACAGTGTCTATGCATCCTCTAAGCCCAAATCTTGCATCAAGTTCACCCAGTCAGACTCTACTTCTGGTTTGACTTTCTCTGGTTTGTTTAGTGACTCGCATTCTCCTTTGTCTGTGGATGGTGCTTGAACCTGAGGTATCTCATCGAACCAGTTGTTCGGCTCCCACTTAAGAGGGCGGATCCAGTAAAGGAGGTGTCATCGGACCCCTTTTTTGTGCTACCGCATCACAGAAATACTGTTAAAAAAATGTCCTGAATACAAAGTGTTACGTTTGGGGCAAATCAAATACAACATGTTACGTAGTACCACTCTACATATTTTCAAGGATAGTGGTGGCTGCATCATGTTATGGCTATGCTTGTAATCGTTAAGGACTGGGGAGTTTTTCTGGATAAATGAATGGAGTGGATAGAGCGAAGCACATGCAGAAAACTTGGTTGTCTGCTTTTCACCAGACACTGGGAGATGAATTTACCTTTCAGCAGGACAATCTAAAACACAAGGCCAAATATATGCTGGAGTTGCTTATCAAGAAGACACTATCTTCCTGAGTGGCATTGTTATAGTTTTGACTTAAATCGACTTGAACATCTATGGCAAGACTTGAAGATGGTTGTCTAACAATGATCAACAACCAACTTGACAGTTTTAATAATTTTAAAGAATAATGTAGAAATGTTGTACAATCCAGGTCTGCGAGACTTACCCAGAAAGGCTCACAGCTGTAATCACTGCCAACGGTGATTCTAACATGTATTGACTCTGGGTTGAATACTTATCTAATATATATATATATATTATATTTATTATTATTATTTTTTTACTGTTAATCTTTGTAATAACAAAATGTGCGAAGGCAAAGGGGTGTGAATACTTTCTGAAGGCATTGTACAGTTTTGAGAATGACAAGTTAATTTTCACAAAGTGCTGCTTGTGTCTTTTAGATATTTTTGTCAACGTTACTATGGAATACTGAAGTATAATTACAAGCATTTCATAAGTGTCAAAGGCTTTTATTGACATTTACATGAGGTTTATGCAAAGAGTCAGTGTTGACCCTTCTTTTTCAAGACCTCTGCAGTCCGCCCTGGCATGTGTCAATTAAGTTCTGGGCCACATCCTGACTGATGGCAGCCCATTCTTGCATAATCAATGCTTGGAGTTTGTCAGAATTTGTGGGTTTTTGTTTGTCCACCCGCCTCTTGAGGATTGACCACAAGTTCTCAATGGGATTAAGGTCTGGGGAGTTTCCTGACTATGGACCCAAAATATCGATGTTTTGTTCCCAGAGCCACTTGGTTATCACTTTTGCCTTATGGCAAGGTGCTCCATCATGCTGGAAAGGACATTGTTTGTCACCAAACTGTTCCTGGATGGTTGGGAGAAGTTGCACTCGGAGGATGTGTTGGTACCATTCTTTATTCATGGCTGTGTTCTTAGGCAAAATTGTGAGTGAGTCCACTCCCTTGGCTGAGAAGCAACCCCACACATGAATGGTCTCAGGATGCTTTACTGTTGGCATGACACAGGACAGATGGTAGCGCTCACCTTGTCTTCTCCGGACAAGCTTTTTATGAGTCTGTCCCTGATGTTTTTCCTGGAGAGAAGTGGCTTCTTTGCTACCCTTCTTGACACCAGGCCATCCTCAAAGTCTTTGCCTCATTGTGCGTGCAGTTGCACTCCTGTGCAGATGCACTCCTGCCTGCTGCCATTCCTGAGCAAGCTCTGTACTGGTGGTTCCCCGATCCCGCAGCTGAATCAACTTTAGGAGACTGTCCTGGCGCTTGCTGGACTGACTTGATGAGCCTGAAGCCATCTTCACATAATTTGAACTGCTCTCTTTGAAGTTCTTGATGATCCGATACAATTTTGAATTCGTTTCAATCTTACTGGCAGCAATATCCTTGCCTACGAAGACCTTTTTTTGTGCAAAGCAATGATGACGGCATGTTTCCTTGCAAGTAACCATGATTGACAGAGGAAGAACAATGATTCCAAGCGCCAACCTCTTTTTGAATCTTCCAGTCTGTTATTCAAACTCAATCAGCATGACAGAGTCATCTCCAGCCTTGTCCTCGTCAACACTCACACCTGTGTTAACTTATGGCTGCAATCCCGATATCGAGATCGATATGACAACTACCAGTGAAAATAGAGGGCGCCAAATTCAAACCACAAATCTCATAATTACAATTGCAATGCAAATAGTCTGGGTAGCCATTTGATTAGCTGTTCAGGGGTCTTATGGCTTGGGGGTGGAAGCTGTATAGAAGCCTCTTGGACCTAAACTTGGTGCTCCGTTACCGCTTGCTGTCTGGTAGCAGAGAGAACAGTCTATAACTAGGGTGGCTAGAGTCTTTGACAATTTTAGGGGGTTTCCTCTGACACCGCCTGGTAGAGGTCCTGGATGGCGGGAAACTTGGCCCCGGTGATGTACCGGGCCGTTCGTACGCGCTACCCTCTGTAGTGCCTTGCGGTCGGAGGCCAAGCAGTTGCCATACCAGTCAGTGATGCAACTCGTCAGGATGAGGAACTGAGGACCCATGCCACATATTTTAAGTCTCCTGATGGGAAATGGGTTTTGTCGTGCCCTCTTCAAGACTGTCTTTGTCTGCTTGGACCATGTTAGTTTGTTGGTGATGTGGACACCAAGGAACTTTGAAGCTCTTAACCTGTTCTACTACAGCCCCGTCAATGAGAATGGGGGTGTGCTCAGTCCTTTTCCTGTAGTCCACAATCCTCTCTTTTGTCTTGATCATGTTGAGGGAGAGGTTGTTGTCCTTGCACCACACGGTCAGATCTCTGATCACCTCCCGGTAGGCTCTCTCATCGTTGTCGGTGATCAGGCCTACTACTGTTGTGTCGTCAGCCAACTTTTAATAATGGTGTTGGAGTTGTGCCTGGCTGTGCAGTCATGAGAGTACAGGAGGGGACTGAGCACGCACCCCTGCGGAGCCCCTGTGTTAAGGATCAGCGTGGCGGAGTTGTTGTTACCTACCCTTACCACCTGGGGCCGGCCCGTCAGGAAGTCTAGGATCTAGTTGCAGAGGGAGTTGTTTAGTCCCAGGGTCCTTCGCTTAGTGATAAGCTTTGAGGGCACTATGGTGTTGAACGCTGAGCTGTAGTCAATGAATAGCTTTCTCACAAGTGTTCCTTTTGTCCAGGTGGGAAAGGGCAGTGTGGTGTGCAATGGAGATTGCATCATTTGTGGATCTGTTGGTGCGGTATGCACATTGGAGTGGGTCTAGGGTTTCTGGGATGATGGTGTTGATATGATCCATGACCAGCCTTTCAAAGCATTTCATGGCTACAGACGTGAGTGCTACGGGTCGGTAGTCATTTTGGCAGGTTACCTTAGTACCTGTGTCCAAGAACACTATGGTGGTCTGCTTGAAACATGTTGATATTAGAGCATCAGACAGGGAGGGGTTGAAAATGTCAGTGAAGACTCTTGCCAGTTGGT
Source organism: Oncorhynchus tshawytscha (assembly GCF_018296145.1). Taxonomy (NCBI): domain Eukaryota; kingdom Metazoa; phylum Chordata; class Actinopteri; order Salmoniformes; family Salmonidae; genus Oncorhynchus; species Oncorhynchus tshawytscha. The sequence continues at coordinate 14,324,285 of NC_056445.1, forward strand.
CTGTGTATGCTCATAGTACATGTCCTGGTATTCCGTCTGGCCCAGCGGCCTTGTGAATGTTGACCTGTTTAAAGTTCTTACTCCCATCGGCTGCAGAGAGCGTGATCACAGTCATCCGAAACAGCTGATGATCTCATGCATGTTTCAGTGTTAATTCCTCAAAGCGAACATAAATGTTATTTAGCTTGTCTGGTAGGCTCATGTCACTGGGCAGCTCTCGGCTGTGTTTCCCTTTGTAGTCTAACAGTTTGCAAGCCCTGCCACATCCGAGTGTCAGAGCCGGTGTAGTACGATTCAATCTTAGTTCTGTATTGACTGTTTGCCTGCTTGATGGTTCGTCGGAGGGCATAGAGGGATTTCTTATAAGCGTCCGGGTTAGAGTCCCGCTCCTTGAAAGCGGAAGCTCTACCCTTTAGCTCAGTGCAAATGTTGCCTGTTATCTATGGCTTCTGGTTTGGGTATGTACGTACAGTCACTGTGGGGACAACGTCCTCGATGCACTTATTGATAAAGCCAGTGACTGATGTGGTGTACTCCTCAATGCCATCGGAAGAATCCCGGAACATGTTCCAGTCTGAGCTAGCAAAACAGTCCTGTAGTGAAGCAGATGCTTCATCTGTCCACTTGCTTTTGCTTATTGATCTTGTCACTGCTGCTTCCTTTTAATTTTTGCTTGTAAGCAGGAATCACGAGGATAGAATTATGGTCAGATTTACCAAATGGGGCGTGAGGGAGAGCTTTGTACGCGTCTGTGTGTGGAGTAAAGGTGATCTAGAATTTTCTTTCCCTCTGATTGCACATTTAACATGCTGATAGAAATTATGTAAAACTGATTTGAGGTTCCCTGCATTAAAGTCCCCGGCCACTAGGAGCACCACCTCTGGATGAGCTTTTTCCTGTTTGCTTATGGCGGTATACAGCTCATTGAGTGCGGTTTTAGTGCTAGTCTTGGTCTGTGGTGGTATGGAGACAGCTACGAAGAATACAGAAACTCTCCAGGTAGATAGTGTGGTCTACAGCATATCACAATACCTACATTAAGTTTCTGAACTAATGTTTACCACGGTTCGTTTTTAACTCTATTTAGAACCTGGCGGACAACTAGTCAAAGCTCCAAACCAAGTTTATTCACCTGCTGGTTCAAACAGCTGAAAAAGACAGCCATAAAGACAGACACAAGTACATATATTGTGTGGAGTCAACTCATTGCACATCTAGACAGCCAATAAATCTCTGTTGCTAGGCAGGAACTTACATAATGTGGGAGGCAGGGTAGCCTAGTGGTTAGTGTTGGACTAGTAACCGGAAGGTTGCAAGTTCAAATCCCCGAGCTGACAAGGTACAAATCTGTCGTTCTGCCCCTGAACAGGCAGTTAACCCACTATTACTAGGCTGTCATTGAAAATAAGAATTTGTTCTTAACTGACTTTGTTAAAGTATTTTTTTTTTTTTAAATTTAAGTGTGTAAAACTGTTCCTTCTCCTTTCATCTGACCTGACCTCAGCCACATTCCTCAACAATTCACCCTTATCAGTGACCGCAACAATGTTATTCCCTTTTCCCCTTGGCTCTTATCCACCCTCCATTGACCCCACCATATACATTCTTTATACATGTAACCGTATGACGAATGTATACTTCTATTATAGCAAGTATTTCAAACTAGAACCCAACAACACACTGCTTAAAAATGGTCCACGTAATCTATAGGCTAGGTGTGATGAACCGGTCAGTGCATCTCTTTCTCTCGTGTGTTTCCCCCTATGTCCCCATAACCCTTTTTCCCCAGTGTGTCTCTCTTAACTAAGTTTCTCTCCCAGAGGAAGTGACACGGGACTATGCTTATGGCGAGAGCAACCCTCTGGTGAGGAGATGTCGACTGTTGCCATGGGTACCCGCTGACTTGGAAGGGGTCAGCACTCTGACCCCTGAACCCTCTGATATCTACTATGAGGTAGGGAGACCGGAAACATGTTTCTAGTGTCAATACAGTCAGCCATGAATGAATGACTCACGCAATGTCTTGAGGAAGTTCATAAGTGAAAAGTCTACACATGAAACCTGCAGAGGTCAAATGAATGACATTTTTAACTACATTTAAATATGTCCTCTAGTGATTTATGTAAAAAAAATATTTAAAAAATGTAAGATCCTGTTGAAAAGCAATATCCCAAGTATAAGTACAGTAAAGTACACACACTAAAGGGTAATTTAAAAAAAAGTTTTTTAACAAAAGTGTTTATTTAGACAACTGCAAACCTGCATGGAAGGAATTCAAGGAGTTGATCTGATGGATATCTGTTGCTTGAGGAGCAATAGAAAACAAATAAGTAAAGGCCCCCCCCCCACTTGTGCCATGTCATGACTTACCTGGACCAGTTATTGAGATGTGCCTTTTGTTAAATGGAGTGAAAAGCCGACTGGAGTGCCATTTTAAACTGCCAACCCCTCTTTCTCCCCCTGCCTTTCTCTCCTCAGACCATTTCACAGGAGAACAAGGAGATTCTTCCTCTGGACATTCAGCCCCATACTGTCCCCAAAGACAAAGTGCTCAAGTCAGTCCAAGTCCATTTAGATTTCATTACCGAGATGTGACATAATGATGCTCACACACCTCTGTCTGCATGCCTTGCAGGGTGTTCACAGAGATGGGACAGGTTCTAACCAATCTCCATCACCCCCGGTTCACCTTCACCGAGACTGAAGAGGAGGCGGATATTCTTTGGACCTTCTCCCACATCAGAGACTACAGGTGAACAAACACACACTCTTTCGACATGTACCCAAAGCACTGTTCCATCATGTAATCACACTGACGCCCGGCAGGAATCTACCCGACGTATCAAAACGCCTGCATTATTTCAGAAATGATACTGTTCACTTCTACAACTAATTTGGGGTTTTCACTAGATGTGGTCTTTTTGGTGTGCTTTCTGAGTATGTTGCTTTTGACTGACACCGCACTGTCGTCTTAGTAAGATCAGGGCTCACTTCACCACAACCCATATCTTATGTCAACCACCGACATCACAGGTGCATATGTAACGCTGATGGCCTTCCAAGTGTGAGTACCTTTTAGTAAGAAGTGTTAGGTGACATGTAAATGATGAGATGCTTCAAATTGTAGTTATTTTATAGTGCATTGGGACAGAGATGGCTGCTCTCTGTCCCAATGAGACACACCACAGACACTTTAACCAAAGCTTCCAGGCTGTTTGGGTGATGAGATAAGATTGAGGCCAGAGCCCTGGAGACTTATGTCTTTTAGGACACCATTAATGAGAGTACAAGTGATTTATTGATAACTTACTCATCTAGGATCTCTCAATCCTAGCCTTGATGTCAACAATACCAAACTAATATAATAATCCTAATCTGACTCACTCTCCCTCAAACACGGAGTCTGTCTGTGTCTCCACAGGAAGTTAAGTGAGGAGCGTCCTCACGTTATGACTAATCAGTTTCCCTGTGAGACGGTGGTCACAGTGAAGGACTGCGTCTCCGCCGTGTCGCGGAGGGCCCGGGGAGGCCAGGGGGCCGAGTGGCTGCCAGAGACATTCAACCTGCAGACCGAGCTGCCTCAGTTTGTCAGACATTACCAACAGAGACAAGGGAGGTGAGCTCAGATAATCAGATGTCTCCCTTCATATAGGACATAACTTACTACCTTGATACGTTTTCATCGAAGTCATTGTGGGTGTGTGTCTGCTCCAGGGGAGAGGACAATCATTGGATCTGTAAGCCTTGGAACCTGGCTCGGGGGCTGGACACACACATCACCAACAACCTAGACTACATCATCAGACAGAGAGAGAGCACACCCAAGGTAACACACACACATCACCAACAATCTAGACTACATCAGACAGAGAGAGAACACGCCCAAGGTAACACACACACACACACACACACACACATCACCAACAATCTAGACTACATCAGACAGAACAGCCCAAGGTAACACACACACACACACACACACATCACCAACAATCTAGACTACATCATCAGACAGAGAGAACACCCCCAAGGTAAAACACCAACAATCTAGACTACATCATCCGACAGACAGAGAGCACGCCCAAGGTAAAACACCACCAACAATCTAGACTACATCATCCGACAGACAGAGAGCACGCCCAAGGTAAAACACCACCAACAATCTAGACTACATCATCAGACAGAGAGAGAGCACGCCCAAGGTAACACACCACCAACAATCTAGACTACATCATCAGACAGAGAGAGCACGCCCAAGGTAACACACCACCAACAATCTAGACTACATCATCAGACAGAGAGAGAGCACGCCCAAGGTAACACACCACCAACAATCTAGACTACATCATCAGACAGAGAGCACCCCCAAGGTAAAACACCACCAACAATCTAGACTACATCATTCGACAGACAGACAAAGAGCACCCCCAAGGTAAAACACCACCAACAATCTAGACTACATCATCAGACAGAGAGAGAACGCCCAAGGTAACACACCACCAACAATCTAGACTACATCATCAGACAGAGAGAGCACACCCAAGGTAACACACCACCAACAATCTAGACTACATCATCAGACAGAGAGAGCACACCCAAGGTAACACACCACCAACAATCTAGACTACATCATCAGACAGAGAGAGCACACCCAAGGTAACACACACACCATGGTCATATGGAAAAACTATTATGGAAAAGCATGCTAATTTAACCCCCAGCAGTTGTATCTATTTACATCAGACTTTTAAATATTAATACCACCAGTCTCCTCTGTCTAAGGCCTGGAGTTTTGTGTCCCATGTGGTCCCATCTTAAACCCCTCTGAGACCCGGTCCAGATGGCCTCATGAATTTCTGCTAAAAATCATCTAGTCTCTTCTTTTGGTTAGGATTTCCACCACAGGTGTAAGCCAAAGGCAAGCCTCGGAGAGAACCATAATGCCTATACACATCCAGTCAAAACATCACAATATGAAGTGAACACAGCAATTAGATGTTGCCTGATAAATGAAGTTGTTGACTAGCCTATTTGTTGAAGGTGTGTGTGTGTCTCTCAGGTGGTGTGTAAGTACCTGGAGGATCCGGTGCTGTTTGAGAGGGAGGAGGTGGGGATGGTGAAGTTTGATATCCGCTACATGCTGCTGCTGCGCTCCGTTCAGCCTCTACGCCTCTACTCCTACAACGTGTTCTGGCTGCGCTTCGCCAACAGGTTAGAGACACTTCCCATCAACTGCTACAGGAGGTGGAGATTCCTTGCAACACTTGTTTGTCCACGTTTGCCATGCTGGCGTTCACCACAAAATGCTGGTCTATACTGGGTTTCTTTCCAGTAGGAAACCAATCAATCACGTTTTATTTATCACATGCGCCGGATACAACTGGTCTCAACCTTCCAGTCAAATGCTCGTTTACGAACCTTTCCCAACGATGTGGAGGAAAAAAATAAAATAAAAAAATAATATAATATAAAATATGCACACAAATGGAGCTATATACAGAGAGTCCCAGTACCAGATCAATGGTACTGACTAGGCATCAGGATATATGATGATGATAATAATAAGGTATTTGAGGTAGATATGTACATGAAGGCAGGGTAAAGTGACTAGGTATCAGGATTGATAATTGGAGTAAAATAAAGAACAGAGTTGCTGCAGCAATGTGGGAGTGGCTGTGTGGGGTCAGTGCACATATTGTCTCTGGTACCGTTTGCCAGACGGTAGCAGACTGAACACTCAATGGCTTGGGTGGCAGGAGTCTTTGGCAATTACACCGCCTGATATAGAAGTCCTGGATGGCAGGAAGCTTGGCTCCAGTGACGTACTGGGCTGTCCACACCACTCTGTGGCATTTAGCTCGTTTGGCAGTTCTGCATTGCTGTGCAGTTCATGGCTGGGTTTCCTTTTGTAGTCTGTTATAGTCTGCAAGCCCTGCAACTGTTGTGGAAAATTGTCCTCAAGTTTCCTTAAAAAAAGCGAAGCATCTCCAAGTGTTTGGAATCAAGATGGACTTTATTACAAAAGCGATAGAGCCGAGCTGGTCTGCAGAGCAACTGATTTTCCATTCTCGGGACATTTCTTTTATACAGTTTCATCCTTGCATCATATTCATAGCCGTTCCCTCTTGTGTAAATGATCTATACCCCTTGGCTTCTCACAACCTTTATCTTCGTCTCCTTCCATTATGTTTACTCCCATCTTAATCTGCTACCCTTGTTGGTCCGTGTTTAGATTATATTGGTGGCGTAACCTTGACAATATCTGATTTACCCCTCTTCCTGGCCGTAGTTTCCAAGCATCAATTATGGTGGCGAAACCACAGTGTTAATGCAAAAATAGTTTGGACGCACACTCCTAATGTAGGTCTGTGTCCACTGGTGCCCATATAGTTGGTCAATGGCTCCCAAGCACAGATCTAATGGCCTCTTGGGATTAAGCAATGACTTTCAACCAGGTAACCCTTCCTCTAGTCCAGTGACCATGACACACACACACACACACACACACACACACACACACACACACACACACACACACACACACACACAACTTCCAACCTAGTAACCCTTCCTCTAGTCCACCTACCATGACACACACACACACACACACACACAACTTCCAACCTAGTAACCCTTTCTCTAGTCCAGTGACCATGACACACACACACACACACACACAACTTCCAACCTAGTAACCCTTCCTCTAGTCCAGTGACCATGACACACACATACATTATAATGGACTCTTTGGACTAAGTTTATGACTTTCAGCCTAGGAACCTTGTCCTCTACATGTGGTAAAACCCTGTAAGATGCATTACAGTGAAGCTTATAAAAACATAACACGTATACTGGAATGTTCTCCAATAACACCTTCCTTCTATATGGTCCTTTTGCATGTTTGATGTGTCGTCGGAGGTCGTAGTGGGATTTCTTGTATGCGTCTGTGTCCTGTTACTTGTCAGCGGTAGCTCTAGCCTTTAGCACAGTGCAGATGTTGCCTGTAATCCAAGGTTTTTGGTTTGCATACATTCTTAGTCACTGTGGGGATGACATCATCTATGCACTTGACTGTTGTGGTTAAAACCCCTCAGATGAGTCCCAGAACATGTCTACTAGCAAAACAGTCTTGTAGCCTCGTCTGCTTCATCCGACCACATCCGTATTAAGCGTGTCACTGGTACTTCCTGTTTTTAGCTAGAAACCAGCTGCCTTGCTAACCACAGCTTCCCCCTTTATCGACATGCTCCACTCAAGACTGCATATAGGTCCTCTGTTCGTCGCTCATCTTTTAGAATGTGTGGGGGAGGGGTGTGAGGCTCATAAGATTTAAGCGAAGGCAGAATTTGAAAGTCAAATGCTGCAACCCATAAGTCAAATGTATTTATATAGCCCTTCGTACATCCGCTGATATCTCAAAGTGCTGTGCAGAAACCCAGCCTAAAACCCCAAACAGCAAGCAATGCAGGTGTAGAAGCACAGTGGCTAGGAAAAACTCCCAAGAAAGGCTAAAACCTAGGAAGAAACCTAGAGAGGAACCAGGCTATGTGCTATGTGGGGTGGCCAGTCCTCCTCTGGCTGTGCCGGGTGGAGATTATAACAGAACATGGCCAAGATGTTCAAATGTTCATAGATGACCAGCATGGTCAAATAATAATAATCACAGTAGTTGTCGGGTGCAGCAAGTCAGCACCTCAGTAGTAAATGTCAGTTGGCTTTTCATAGCCGATCATTAAGAGTATCTCTACCGCTCCTGCCGTCTCCAGAGAGTTGAAAACAGCAGGTCTGGGACAGGTAGCACGTCCGGTGAACAGGTCAGGATTTCATAGCCGCAGGCAGAACAGTTGAAACTGGAGCAGCAGCACGGCCAGGTGGACTGGGGACAGCAAGGAGTCATCATGCCAGGTAGTCCTGAGGCATGGTCTTAGGGCTCAAGTCCTCCGAGAGAGAATTAGAGAGAGCATACTTAAATTCACACAGGACACCGGATAAGACAGGAGAAGTACTCCAGATATAACTAACTGACCCTAGCCCCCACCGTCACAAACTACTGCAGCATAAATACTGGCGGCTGAGACAGGAGGGGTCAGGAGACACTGTGGCCCCATCCGATGATACCCCCGGACAGGGCCAAACAGGAATGATATAACCCCACCCACTTTGCCAAACGCACAGCCCCCACACCACTAGAGGGATATCTTCAACCACCAATTTACCATCCTGAGACAAGGCCGAGTATAGCCCACAAAGATCTCCGCCACGGCACAACCCAGACAGGAAGATCGCGTCAGTGACTCAACCCACTCAAGTGACGCACCCCTCCTAGGGACAGCATGAAAGAGCACCAGTAAGCCAGTGACTCAGCCCCTGTAATAGGGTTAGAGGCAGAGAATCCCAGTGGAGAGAGGGGAACCGGCCAGGCAGAGACAGCAAGGGCGGTTCGTTGCTCCAGAGCCTTTCCGTTCACCTTCACACTCCTGGGCCAGACTACACTCAAATCATATGACCCACTGAAGAGACAAGTCTTCAATAAAGACTTAAAGGTTGAGACCGAGTCTGCGTCTCTCACATAGGCAGACCATTCAATAAAAATGGAGCTCAGTAGGAGAAAGCCTTGCCTCCAGTTGTTTGCTTAGAAATTCTAGGGACAATTAGGAGGCCTGCGTCTTGTGACCGTAGCGAACGTGTAGGTATGTACGGCAGGACCAAATCAGATAGATAGGTAGGAGCAAGCCCATGTAATGCTTTGTAGGTTAGCAGTAAAACCTTAATCAGCCCTTGCCTTACCATGAAGCCAGCGTAGAGAGGCTAGCACTGGAGTAATATGATCAAATTGTTTGGTTCTAGTCAGGATTCTAGCAGCTGTATTTTACACTAACTGAAGTTTATTTGGTGCTTTATCCTTGTAGCCGGAAAGTAGAGCATTGCAGTAGTCTAACCTAGAAGTAACAAAAGCATCGTTTCATTTTTCTGCATTTATTTTTGGACAGAAAGTTTCTGATTTTTGCAATGTTACGTAGATGGAAAAAAGCTGTCCTTGAAACAGTCTTGATATGTTCATCAAAAGAGAGATCAGGGTCCAGAGTAACGCTAAGGTCCTTCACAGTTTTATTTGAGATGACTGTACAACCATCAAGATTAATTGTCAGATTCTACAGAAGATCTTTGTTTCTTGGGACCTAGAACAAGCATCTCTGTTTTGTTCGAGTTTAAAAGTAGAACATTTGTAGCCATCCATTTCCTTATGTCTGAAACACAGGCTTCTTGCGAGGGCAATTTTGGGGCTTCACCATGTTTCATTGAAATGTACAGCTGTGTGTCATCCGCATAGCAGTGAAAGTTAACATTATGTTTTTGAATGACATTCCCAAGAGGTAAAGTATATAGTGAAAACAATAGTGGTCCTAAAACGGAACCTTGAGGAACACCGAAATTTACAGTTAAGCAGCACTAAGGTCTTGGAGCACGAGGACAGATGCAGAGCATCGGTCTGATGCCATTAAAAGGTATTTTACCACCTTCACAAGTGCAGTCTCAGTGCTATGATTGGGTCTAAAACCAGACTGAAGCATTTCGTATACATTGTTTGTCTTCAGGTGAGTGGAGACAAAAGGGAGAAGTGAGTTGCTGCGCAACAGCCTTTTCTAAAAATTTTGAGAGGAATGGAAGATTCGATATAGGCCGATAGTTTTTTATATTTTCTGGGTCACGGTCTGGCTTTTTCGAGAGGCTTTATTGCTGCCACTTTTAGTGAGTTTGGTACACATCCGGTGGATAGTGTTAGGGTTGCGTAAATTCGAATCTGGTATCAGGATAAATATAACAATGAGTCAACGATTGAATACTATGTATTTTTTATTAGCTAAGTAATAAATGGCAAATGCAACTTTCGTATAAACGGGCTCACTGTAATACCACGCAGGGCAGAACAGGGAACTGACAAGATGTATGTAAACAGTATTCTTTAATGTGATAGACAGTTCCAACCCATCTGTTGGCCTATCACAGTAGAGACTGGGCGTGGTTTAAACTTGCTCAGCCTATTGCAGGCGCTCAGGCGGGTCCCCGCCTCTTGGCGCTTCTGTTGATGTAACTGTTGCTGTGAAGAACATCCAGGCTCTCATGCTCCATACCGTTATCTCGCACCTGGCTCCTGTTGTCTAACAAAAGACCGCTTGTTCTCGCAACACCCCGCTCTGAATGTGCCCCCCTCCCAACTAATTTGAACAGCTCCTGTCTTCATGCTACTCTGTATTTTTCCATCATAAGAAAGGCCCATGGCCCTGAAGCTTTTAACAATGTTTCAAGTCAGCTATGTTGCATAACACATACATACATCCACACAAGCCAACAGCAGATAATATTCAATCATATATATGGTAATGGCTATAATGTAAAACACAGGATCCAACAATCCCCCTTTTTCACACCCCTAAGGGTGTGAACAAAAATTCAGCAATGAATTATATAACAGTTACAAAGTTTAAAATACCTACATGTCCTCCATTCGATCCCACTATGTACTAGATTGGCTATCAGCCACCTAGGAACTTAAAACCCTCATGTCAAAAGAGAACAACAGCTCATTTAAAAACAGAATAAAAGAAAATGGTGTTACATTTAAGTCCCCCTTTTGACACCCGCTAGGGTGTCACTCATTATCCTTTATTTCAGAAGTCCCAACATAGTAATATGTTAATAGCAGTTCATGAAAATAAAAGTTTATTATTAATAAAACATAATTATTATTATAATTTTTTTAATTTACAGAAAAACAAAATAAAAATCGACCAAGAGAAAATAAAAATCAAGTGATATATGCTTTTGTCTCCCCCTTTTGACAAATACAGGATAAGACTTTGTTTATTGACATGTAAGATGTAGGATAAAACTTTGGTCATGGAAAACAGAGTAAAGCAGAGCAAAGCATTATTATAAACCATCTGGTCCTCTCAGCTACTCCTATCCTGCACCAGGTGGGCACCATGCCACCCAGGGACTCCAAACCTTCACAACAGGGAGAACAAACATACTGGAAAGAAACAAAAATGTAAAAGAAGGAACTGTGGTGGTGTAATATTTATTCTACTACCTCACCCACAGCATACCATGGGTCATCCTCAGTCAGTCCCATCCTCCCCTGAAAGCTTGATTCAGTATCAGCATCTCCAACTGGAGCATCAAGCAAAGGCATCATGCCTGAAGCCTTCACCACATCTGTAACAGACTTCTTAAAACACGTGTTGTGCTGCTTGCATCATACCATCAATAACAAAAATACAAGAATTTGGGTCAGAAATCCAGTAACCACCATGCCAGTGTACTTACCAAACCAGGCTCCCAACCAAGAGAACAGTCCAGACTCCTCCACCCCCGCCATGGTCCTCATCTCAGCAGATAGTGCATCAAGCCCACTAAGGGCCTTAGATATACTACCATCTGGACTGGTGTTATTAGGAATAAACGTGTAACATTGTTCACCGAACATCTTGCAGACACCCCCCTGACTGGCAAAAAGCATATCCAAAGCAAGTATATTCTGGAAACCCTAGATGTGGCCTCAAGCTGTTCAGACATACCAGTGAGTGCATCACGGGAGTAATTCACAAAACGCTGTTGATTATAGTAGATGTAATTAATCCATGCAGTCTGTAGTATCCACTATGGCTGGACCCATAATAGGTAGTAAGTGCCAGAGTCCATCATTCCTACCCAAGGCCTGAAACTCATGAGGAACCCCCACTGGCACTCCCAACAGGTTAGTGTGTATGCCAACTACATCCTCTGTCCTGGAGCACTACGTCTATGTCTCCCATGGGATGGAATGTTTTCAGGTCTCCTGGATACAGAACCCAACAGCTGCTCAGCAGTAACATCAACAATGGTCAGTGGAATTATCAAACTGGTCAGAGCACACGTACCTTGCCAGTCTCCTCTAAGAATGGGTCTCAGCACTCTCTTGGGTCCACAGATCCACCACACATCAGCCAGACCACTAGTTTGGTTTAGGCCTGTAACTGGCCAAGTGGCATTAATGGTTATGTTACTACTGCAATCATCTTCAGGCAATCTCCCATAATCAATGCCATTACCTGTACCTGTGATGCAACTGTAATTGCCCCCATATGCCTTAACACCCGAAGGGACCCGATGAGGAGGTACTGTAGGAAACACAAGGCTCAAAGAGGAACAGAGAGTTGAATTGGGCTGAACCTGGTAAAAACCTCTCAGAATACACAACCACCCCTCTCCTTCTCCTACAGTAAATGAGTGTGTAGCCAAAACAGGTCTAGCATGACTACAAATAATGCAGTCCTTTCTTCTCAGGGTTTTAGCTGTGTACCTCATATAAGACAGCCACAAATTGTCCCTACCATCAAAACCAGTCTCAGTGCCTAATTGATCAAAAGCTGAATAGTCTCTAATGTTAATTACCTGAATGAGATTTGACACAGTGGTGGCAGGTTCAGTCCAGGGGTGGTAGAGGAGTGTGTCTGGCTCTGGTTTGTCTGGGACCTCTGTGGTTTTGGCAGCACCTTAATAGAAAACACACCCATCGTGTCTGTCCCGGTCCTTTGTAGTCCGAGGGTGTAAGTGCCTGCATCAGAGAGCTTAATAGTTTTGATGGTTAGTAGGATGTCATCACCTTTACAGAGTTCAACAGTGCTCCCAGGTTTCCCCCATATCGTGGAAAACCTGTCCACCTTTGTGGGATCCCCTATGCTATAAGGATACCCTCTTCTCCAATCCCAGAACTGTCCCAAGTTGGTTATCATGTAATCCCCATACGGACACCCTCCCCCATTACACAGGTACACTGACACTCCTGTAAAGCCCCACCCTCTCCCAGAGAACACATCAGAGGCCAGACCACACTTCCACTTCTATGAATGCTACACAGTGCGCGCTCCCACATTACCACGAGCAACAGTTTATATACAATAACATGACATCATTTCATTGCTCCTAAAATGAATCCCCTCCTCCCGACCTAGAATCAAGTGAGGTTAAAAGTTCATTCTAACTCACTAACACACTCACAGGTCACACAACATAACTGAATTAACTTTTGACCCCTCAACATTATCGATCACCACTTAGCTGACAGTTCTAATTAACAGAACCTAGGAATGCACTCACAGCCTTACCTAAAACACCCCAGAGCTCAGTTTGTCGGTTCAACCATAGGTTAACTACCTTATCTGCTTACTTAATCCACAACCCATTCGTTTCTGCCTAGTTGGAATGGTGTTCATTAACTTTAATTACTCCTTGTCCGTGTCACACAATCCCTTATGAACTCATATTGTTAATCAGATATAATAAAACAGAGTATAAGTTTACTTACAGTTCCATTTAAAATGATTTGTTCAGTCATTTAATCATAATTTTACTAACACTTCCAGATTGAGAGTGCTGATCTAGGATCTGTTTTGCCTCATAGAAGAGGAACCTGATCCGAGATCAGCACTGCTATTCTGAGACGCTTTGTGAATACAGGCCTGGAGCTTTATGCTGGTCTCACTCATCTCTGTTCCACACAGGCCTTTCTCTCTGGACCACTTTGATGACTACCAGAAGCACTTCACTGTCATGAACTATGCAGAGGGGGTCCAGCTCAAACAGGTAATGATGACAAAGCAAACCCTCGCATTCATCAAAAGCAGACGAAGCCAACCGACGTCAAAGGACGCACACATCCACACACACACAGAAAAGTAAACAAACACTTGTCAAAGAAAACGCGCACACACAAGGCAGCAACACAAAAACATATACACACAGCTACAATAAACACACACCACCTGAATGTATTTCCTAAATCTGATACTCTGTGTGCCCCAGGTTCACTACGACGAATTCATACCAATGTTTGAAAAGCAGTATCCTCAGTATCCATGGAAAGCGGTTGAGGTAAACACACACTTTTTAATCTTTCACTTGTCTGTCTGTGTGTGTGTGTTAAGACGGGTGGACACTACGTGACTTTCAACATCCTAACATCACTGAGCCTCACAACCGTCTTTCCTGTGTTTTTGTTGGGGTGTTACCAACGCAGTGGCGCGCACACTAAACGATGTGTCACACACTACAAGATTCTTCACTTGGTCGTGAGGACTGTTTTTGCGAGACAGCGTGGTATCGACACTGTGATTTATCGTCGCTACAACGAGCTGTGGCTCAAAGCAGCCTCATAAATGTTTTCAGTCAGACATTCAGTTGAAATATCTAGGCAACATTTTTAATTGAGTAACATTTGCTTGTGAACTTCAGAGCCGTAACAATCTGACACTTTGTGTTATGTAAAGAGGGATAACTAAAATAAACAGGGCTCTATGATAAGAAAGTCGGTTCTTCCATGGAATTGCTCGGCTCTGTTACATTGTAATAAAGTCTAACTGAATTTACAAGTTCCGGTATTGGTGCAAATATTTGATTCAATATTTCCACAACACCTTTAAGCAGAGTCACCTCCCTCTATATGGAGAATAATAAGTCCCCTTGACTTCGCCACCATTGTCTTCCAGTCTCAGTTCTTGCTTGTTAACGCCCACATCTGCTTTGGTCTAGATTATAACGGTTGCGGGGTTTCCTTGTTACTATACAAAAAATAATACTTGTGTTTCCTGTATAGGTTCTGTATTTTCTGCTGACATTCAGTTTCTACGTGTCTAGTTATCAGGTCCATATACCTTTCCTGCTGACATTCAGTTTCTACGTGTCTAGTTATCAGGTCCATATACCTTTCCTGCTGACATTCAGTTTCTACGTGTCTAGTTATCAGGTCCATATACCTTTCCTGCTGACATTCAGTTTCTACGTGTCTAGTTATCAGGTCCATATACCTTTCCTGCTGACATTCAGTTTCTACGTGTCTAGTTATCAGGTCCATATACCTTTCCTGCTGACATTCAGTTTCTACGTGTCTAGTTATCAGGTCCATATACCTTTCCTGCTGACATTCAGTTTCTACGTGTCTAGTTATCAGGTCCATATACCTTTCCTGCTGACATTCAGTTTCTACGTGTCTAGTTATCAGGTCCATATACCTTTCCTGCTGACATTCAGTTTCTACGTGTCTAGTTATCAGGTCCATATACCTTTCCTGCTGACATTCAGTTTCTACGTGTCTAGTTATCAGGTCCATATACCTTTCCTGCTGACATTCAGTTTCTACGTGTCTAGTTATCAGGTCCATATACCTTTCCTGCTGACATTCAGTTTCTACGTGTCTAGTTATCAGGTCCATATACCTTTCCTGCTGACATTCAGTTTCTACGTGTCTAGTTATCAGGTCCATATACCTTTCCTGCTGACATTCAGTTTCTACGTGTCTAGTTATCAGGTCCATATACCTTTCCTGCTGACATTCAGTTTCTACGTGTCTAGTTATCAGGTCCATATACCTTTCCTGCTGACATTCAGTTTCTACGTGTCTAGTTATCAGGTCCATATACCTTTCCTGCTGACATTCAGTTTCTACGTGTCTAGTTATCAGGTCCATATACCTTTCCTGCTGACATTCAGTTTCTACGTGTCTAGTTATCAGGTCCATATACCTTTCCTGCTGACATTCAGTTTCTACGTGTCTAGTTATCAGGTCCATATACCTTTCCAATGACTTTTTTTTTACTGTAGTCCAATACTTAACTCTTTTTTTTTTTTTTTTTATCTAGCTCTGTCCATTTACCTAAGCAGATATTCAGCTCACATATGTTTTATCCCTTATACATGTGTTTCTGTCTCAATACCTCAGTGGTCAGTCCGGATACTGGAAGTGTAATCATTGTCATGAGTTTTGCTCCTACAAAGGCAAGTACAAACGCATGCTAGTAGTAGTCATGGCTCCTGCCCCAGAGTCGACACATTCTGGGTGATGTCTTCTCTGGTGAGCTCTCATTGGCTATTGCTGATCATCGTTCATCGTACAAGAGCATTGCAGATTTTGTGCAGATAAAATCCAAAATGTTTGAGCAGTCCCAGACGTCCCGATATTGTCAAAGACTAGATCGGTAACCCTTAGATTGCGTCTTTGACCCGCTCACATTAAATGAGCGTCGGTGGCGGCCGCGCGCCCCGAATAGGTAACATTGGCATATTGTCTCCGATCTCAAAAATGTGTCTAGGACTGACAAATCGTGTAGCGTACACTCAGCTTTACTCTAACTCTGTTACATAATCAGTGTTGAGATTAGTTAGTTGGGAAAGTAATATATTACCCATTGCGTTTAACAAAGTAACGTTACTTTGCAATATTACTTTTTGTCGGAACTAACGAGTTATTACTTTTCACTCATGAAAAGAAATCTGAATCTCACCGGTGTTACTGTCAGAACAAGGCAACACGTGCATGCTCTACCAAAGATGAGCTACTTAATCAGATGTTATTTGTCACATGCTTCATAGACAACGTGTGGACTAACAGTACATTTCTTATTTACTGGTCCTTTTTCAACAAAGATAAAAATATAGAAATGGTGACACAAGGAAGAAATCAAGTGAATAACAAGTTAAAATAACATGGCTATATACCGAGTACTAGTACTGAGTCGATGTCCAGAGGCACGAGGTAACTGAGCTAGCTAGGTTTCTATAGGTAGAGATCAAGTAACTAGGCAACAGGATAGACAGTAGCAGCAGTGTGTATGTGTGGTGTCACTATGCAGAACTACTAACTCAGGTTTGACGATCACTAGTTTCCCCTTTCATCTGTGGCGCTGCTTTCCTGTCCTGGTCTACAAGTGCTGCACTGTATATTGGATGCTTAATTAGCCATATAAACTGATTTGTAAATAATTGCTTTAGTGTGATTTTAAGTTTAAGTGCAATTAGGCTTTAAACCTTTGGGATGTTTTGATGTATAAAGTCGTAGTATGAGAGGAGAAAAGGGTTGCTGCATGTTTGGGGAAGTGTCTGTGTGACCGAAGACCCCAGATATGCAATCTGGCACAACAGCAAGTCGGTATTTTTCACTGCGACTCCAACATGTTTATTACCTAAACTTAATGAAGGTATATTAAACAACATTTACTGTTAGGTTCTACTCCAGGTCCAGACCAGACAGACACTGATAAAAGCTCAAACCAGATTTATTCACCCGTTTAGGTTCTACTCCAGGTCCAGACCAGACAGACACTGATAAAAGCTCAAACCAGATTTATTCACTCAACTGGATGCTTCAGCTGAATAGCGTAAGTCACACAAGCATATACACTGCGTGTACAAAACATTAAGAACACCTGCTCTTTCCATGTCAGACTGACCAGGTGAATCGAGATGAAAACAATGATCCATTATTGATGTCACTTGTTAAATCCACTTCAAATCAGTGTAGATGAATGGGAGGAGACTAGTTAAGAGGCCGGTTAAAGAAGGATTATTAAGCCTTGAGACAATTAAGATGGATTGTTTATGTGAGCCATCCAGAGGGTGAATGGGCAAGTCAAAAGATTTAAGTGCCTTTGAACGGGGTATGGTAGTAGGTTCCAGGAGCACCCGTTTGAGTGTGTCAATAACTGCGACACTGCTGGGTTTTTCACTCTCAACAGCTTCCCGTGTTTATCAAGAATAGTCCACCACCCAAAGGACATCCAGCCAACTTGACACAACTGTGGGAAGCATTGGAGTCAACATGGGCCAGCATCCCTGTGGAACACTTTCGACACTTTGTAGAGTCGTATCATACTTATGCTAAAATGTTTGTTCTATTCTACTGCCATTTACTTTGTTCGTACTCTTTTATTATTTCTTATCGTTGTATTGTCAAGAAGGAACCTGCAAGTAAGCATTTAGTTGGACGGTGTCGACAATGTGTATCCTGTACATATGACTAATAAAACTGGAAACTTTAATGTGTTACCCCCAACACTGTGGGTAATACAGTTGTTACTGTTCTCTCTCTACTCCCATCCTCTCTGTCTCTCTTCCTTATGTCTCTGCCTCTTTCTCAGCTTTCTACCTCCCTTCCCTTGTTTATTTCAATTTAAGGGCTTTATTGGCATGGGAAACATGTTAACATTGCCAAAGAGAGTGAAATGGGTAATAAACACAAGTAATATGAACAGTAAACATTACACTCGAGTTCTAAAGGAATAGACATTTTAATGTCAGGTCTATATACAGTGTTACGGTGTGCAAATAGTCAATGTACAGAAGGAAAAATAAATAAACATCAATATAGGTTGTATTTACAATAGTGTTTGTTCTTCACTGGTTGCCGTTGTGGCAACAGGTCACATCTTGCTGCTGTGCTCTCTCTCTCTACCCCCTTCTCACACTTTACCCCTCCCTTCTCTCCTCTTTCTCAGAGAGAGGCATTCAAGGCATTTGCAGAGCTCTTCCAGGCAGCCTCATCCAGGCCAGCCCCCTACGGTTTCTGTGCCTACCCCTCCTCCCGGGCCATCTACGCTGTAGACCTTATGCTCAAGTGGGGCACTGGGGACAGAGGTGAGGCCTGGCTGTATTAATGCGTCCTTATCATGCGTATGTTTCTGTACCTCCAAGTGTGTCTACGTGTGAGAGCGCTACATTCCTCACTGAGTTCTTCACACATTCACAAGATGAGCTAACTGTGTACACTGTGGGAACAGGAGGACGGCTAGTCTGGCCTTGAACTGGCTACAGTCTCAAATAATAGATAAGCTAACTGTTATTGTCCACGTTCTCATTGATAATCTCCCACTTTGAGTGGCGGTGATCCCACGCATGGGTTACACACTGATTTGTGCTTAATCACGATTGGTAAATGAGGCCTTGTAAGTAAGCATTTCACGGTAAGGTCTACACCTGTTGGCGCACGTGACAAATGCATTTGATTTGATCTATTGTTTCTGAGAATAGCCAGTTCAAGGCCAGACCAGCTGACCAGTACCCACTTTGTATGCAAGGTAACGCAGCCAAATCAGCCTCTTGTCTCTGTGACCAGACTAGTTGAACCAGCTATAGGAGACCCCCATAACTGATTGTGTTGTAATGATGACACCATGCATCTGCACTGTGAGAAGTAAAGAACCTGATCTGATGTGTGGTACTGCCGGGGGGGACCAGCAGCAGCAGCTGCATACATGTTTTGGTGTAAAGTAACACATGCATTGGCATAAGGTTGTTACTCTGTATTTGTTGGGTTGCTACATTTACAGACCTAAAACTGTATGGCTACTGGGGCTTGTTGGGAACAATACATTTTTTTCAAGGTGTGGAAAAAGCTGGATAAAAAGATGGTGAACATGTTTTAGTATTTTAAAAGGTTAAATAGACACACATGCATATGGGGAGACACATGTTCCTTGGAAGGTCTGTACTTATTGCTAGGAACTTTATGAATAATGACTAAACAATATCTACATTTTAAATAGAACTATAACTAATTCAATCTCTACTGTTTTATTATATCTGATTAACAATATTAATTCATAAGAAAGGGATTGTGGAGCCTGAAACGGGGGGTAATTAAATTAAATAAATACCATTCCAGCCAGGTTGGAGAAGACTGGAATTGTGGGTTTTTAAGTAAGCAGAAAGGGTCGTTAACCTATGGTTGAACCGACTCAACTTAGCTAGGATGTTTAGATAAGGCAGTGTGGGTTTTCCATTAGCTGGAACTGTCTGCTGAATGGTGATGGATGAAGATTTCAGAAAGTTTAATCGATTTAACTTTGTATCTGGGGTGAGAGAGAGCAAAGGGGTGGGAATGAACTCTGTCATTTGAATGTGCCTATAGCTGAGTTATAGCTATCTGCCTTAGCCTCAGGAAGGTCACCTAGGATACCAAGTTCTGCTTTATGGCGATGAGGTCACCCAGATGCTACAACTTAATTTAGTGGGCATGAATAATTTAGGACCCAACAGGCTAGGAGGGTGAGAGTGTAGATGAGTCTTCTGTTATTTAAAATGTGGTCCTGTGTGGCTCAGTTGGTAGAGCATGGCGCTTGGAATGGCAAGCGTCATGGGTTCAACCTCCGCTGGGGCCACCCATAGGTAAAAGGTATGCACACATGACTCCCGACTGGTCCAGCATCTCAGTGCAAGAGGCGTCACTACAGACCCTGTTTGGATTCCAGGCTATATCACAATAGGCCGTGATTGGGAGTCCCATAGTGCGGTGCACAATTGGCACAGCGTTGTCCGGGTAGGCCGTCATTGTAAATAAGAATTTGTTCTTAACTGACTTACCTAGTTAAATAAAATGACTACGTCGCTTTTGGATAAAAGTATCTGCTAAATAGCGTGCATTACTCACTCAGATCTGTCAGAGGTAGATTGGATGGTTTAACAGAATCCGTATGTGTTATACATCACTAATCAACTGACAGAGGTTTAGTTTCACACCTCAGCGTGTAGGAAAACTGCTATGTATCTTAGTGGGAATTTCCCGTAGTGATAGTTTCCACCCAGGAGGATGGGTACAATGGCACTGTTCATCTATAAATCAATAGTTATACCATTGTGGAGTATTACCAGTATAGACCATTGTACACTACATACCATATACTTCATCAAATTTCTCACACTTAATTTGTATTTCTTTATAAAACTCATATTTTAGTTATATAATGTAATCCATTATTATCCCCTGCTAATAATATTCAGTGTATGATCTAACCCTCTTTGATCTGTTCCTGGATCAGGTGAACGTGTGATGAAGCCTCAGATCCTGGAGGTGAACTTCAGTCCAGACTGCGCCCGGGCTTGCCTCCATCACCCTGGTTTCTACGACCACATGTTTCAAACACTCTTCCTGGATGAGGCTGATCAGTGCCCTGTCACTCAGGTCTCATGATGACCTCTAACCCCTGATCTTGAACCCATATTAGACACTTGAAAAGGTCCATTTGGACAATTTGTGTTTCTAGTAGGAATTGATCATGAGTAATGGTCTGGACCAGCGGTGCCAAATACATTTCCCCCCTCCTGGGTTGCATTCATTCACTACTGAGGTCCAGAGGATCGCACTTCAAATGTATTATATTTCTTCTTCATCAAAATTAGTAAGGACATTTTTTTTAAATCACTTTTGGAGTTTTCTATGCTCCCTGACTGTCTAGATTTTGTTTCGATGACTTAGCAAACTGAGAAGAGAATGTAAATGTAGGTTCATTATCATTTCTACACAGTTTGGATTTAGCTAGAGTCATATTTAAATGTCAAATGAGTTTCTCCGAATGTTTTAATTGTATTTATTTTTAGCATTATTCGCGGGATGGATCTGGGCCGCGAGCTGTATATTTGACATCCCTGGTCTGGACTGATACACAATGATCACACACACCCCCAGTAAAATGATAAGGGGGGGGGGGGAAGCTGACGTGGGGAAAGAGTGGGAACAAGCTAGAGGTTGGGAAAGTGATCTAGAAGAAGGGGAAAGGCAAGTTTTTCTCCGCTCCAGTACAAATCAGGAGGTCGACTACTGCACTTCCTGCTGGAGAGGACTGCTGAGCAGGCAAAGTAAGGCCATTGCACTGTTATGCGCTGTGGTTTCTCTCTAGATCCTCCAACTTCCAAGGAACACTGGTTTGTTTTGTAAATGTTCTGATCGGTATTAAACCTCATGCAAATGTTAAATGAACTGTCAGTGTGGTGTATTACTATTAATTTGTGTGAAGAGGTGTTCATAATCATACCCCAATCATAAGTATGGTGATTGATGGGTTACAGTGTTGTAGAAAAATTTGCTCTTGTAGTTGAAAAAACTGTTAAGCATTCACACGGTTTATTCAAGTGACCTGCGCTGGGAATACCGTTTTCTGGACAGACACATCCATTTTTAGCTTATATGGGCAAGGAACATCGGGTTTAAATAAGTATTCTCTTTTCTGCTGGGTTTTCTTGACAAACTTAACAATTAGATACTGCCACGTTTCATACTACCTTCTCTCAAATCCAGATCTGTCTGGTTCTAGTTCAACTTGGATAATAGCTTTAAAGCACACAGTACAGTTGTCATTAAGCTTATAACGTTTTCCTTCTGTGAGCATTTCTCATTCTATGACAACGTTCTCCGGACTCCACGTGCTTTCGGCAATTGATGGAATTTCACCATTTGAAAATGCTTTCTAAATAGCTGCAGATCTATAGTCAGTTCTTCCATATCACTAAGCATTAGTTCAGTAATAAATCAACGAAACAACTGGTTATTTTATTTTTACTTGATCAACGGTCAATTTATAGCATGAATTTATATTTTTTTAAATAAGTAAATTATAGCAAAAATCACAGAAATTATAACATGTTTCTGTATATTAATTTGTCTTGTAAAATTGGTTTTATGTTTTTTTGTCATTTGCTAAAATAAAATAGTTCGAGAAATCTGCCGATCAGTTGCGAAGGAGCGAAGAAAACTCTGGGGGCGTGGAACTTGAATCTACTGGTACCAGCCACGGGCGCTCCCACATATACATTTGAAGAAGTTCTAACAGAAGACTGGAGTGTTTTTGCCAATAATGCACTATAACGTTGGATGCTGATAAACCCCATCCCAGAAGAAGAAGAGTGCGAGTTGTTGATTGATAGATATCGGTTGGGGATATCCATGTGTTCAGCTGATCTGCCGTATGTGAAAGAGAGAGGAGCGGGGCACACTTTCTGTAAGTATACTAGGAACATCCAATGGTTGACATGAACAGCAATGCTATCTATGTTGAACAGTGTTATATTTATGCAAAAAAAGCAGCAGATTTACGTATGGGTATTCATTCCCCAAGAGATATCCAAGCAAATGCATGGATGACCGTTTCAATATGTTTGTTCGTCACTTTGTAACACATTTTTAGCGCAATCCTTACTAAGCTCTTCACCCCACAAAACACATTATGGGCGCACTTCGTTATTTCTCAAAGTTTGTATGGAAAACAAGAGAGAAAGTCATCGCTATTTGCGTTTCGTGACGATTGAGCTCAGTCAGCACCTGTGGGTAGCTCGAGTCCATTCGATAACGGCGGTGAGTTGCTGAGGAGTGGGACTGACAAGTCAGGGTCTGATAGTTTATCACCTGCCGCCCAGACGCTGCATGAGCGGGGAGTGATCTAAAATAAAGCTGCTGAAAAAAGATCCGTTAAACCACGAAGCGCACAGACATCTCCCTCCCACTCGCAAAGCTGTCAGACAGCAGAGGCACCGCTGCTAAGCAGAGAGCGCACTGAACCCGAGAGCGCAGATGCACTTGGCCAAATCAATTCCAGTAATTGATAAAATAATTATACATTTCCTCTGACACATCGCGACCCGACCCATACTTTAAGATACGCTGCTCTAGGGAAGTTGTTTAGATAGAATGAATAGGCTCCATTGTTATGTTAACCGTTTAACCAGTGTGATTCATTCACTTCAAGGTTGCATCTCTGCATCACTTCAAGGCTGGAGACCGTTGTGTGGTTAATCGTTATAATACTGATTAGCGTGAGACAAATTACCTTAGTTTAATCCCGGGAAATGGCCTTGGATATCAACAATGCCGATATTATATACCAAACAGATGTGGATGGATCAACACCCTCTCTGATTCCTCTGGGGGGTCAACCTGACCTGAGGTGGAACTCTACTCCTGCCCAGACTGCTATTTGTGGGGCACAGGCTCCTCCTATATGAGCGTGTACTATATTGATTGTGTTACTTGATTGTGATCTGCACTCTAACTAACTTTCAGCCCATAATGTCAACTGGCAGTCACATATCAAAAACATGTTGCAGTTTGTTAGAAAAATCAATAACTTGGTTGATGGATAACCATTGCTTAGTTTTCACAATAGTTTCTATTTTTTATACTTGAAATCCTACCCAGTTCAATGTGCTGGGACGGATAGAACTGACACAACATGGATAACGCCTGTGAAAATGCCAGAGCAAGAGAATGGAATAATGGTGATGGATACAGCTGCCATAATATGGCTCAGTGGGAAAGTCCTCCCCCTGCTGGTGAAAGACAGTACCTCATCCAACAGGAAAGGGAACGCCAGTGGCTGAACCATGAGAAAGAAGCTGCCATACGGGCCCACTACAACTCCCTTAGACAAAACTCTCCAATGGACTTCCGTGGACATGGGGCACAAGAGACCCAGCCGCCGCATCTGTATCATCAGGACCATCACAGAATGGCTCCGAGTCAGAACATAAAGGATTGGCCAAATCTCTATGGACCCCTGAGAGGCCAGGCATCCCCTAATGTAACCTTACACCGCAGTGGAGAGATAACAGAAACATGGGCTAAGCATGAACCCCACTTCCCCAGCTATGAGTTTTTGCCCCCACTCATTGTCGAAAGAGGGCATGAGGATATAACCCATCACCATAAAGCTGACCGGGATTATATGGTTGGTCGAATAGTGAATTATAACAATCTCCATTACTTGGAAAGCAAATGGCAGATGTTAGATCCCACCCATTCCAATGGACATGCTAGAGGACATTTTAATGAACATTCAAGGGGACATTCTAATTCCTATTCCAGGGTTCATTATACTGAATGCTCAAAGGGAAGTTCTAGGGGTGGGTCTAGTGGACGTTCTAGGAGTGGGTCTAGTGCACGTTCTAGGGGTGGCTCTAGTGCATGTTCTAGGGGTGGCTCTAGTGGACGTTCTAGGGGTGGCTCTAGTGGACGTTCTAGGGGTGGCTCTAGTGGACGTTCTAGGGGTGGCTCTAGTGGACGTTCTAGGGGTGGCTCTAGTGGACGTTCTAGGGGTGGCTCTAGTGGACGTTCTAGGGGTGGCCCTAGTGGACGTTCTAGGGGTGGCTCTAGTGGACGTTCTAGGGGTGGCTCTAGTGGACGTTCTAGCGTCCATTCCAGCAGGTCTCCCAGGCTGGACTTCCAGGCTAAGCATGTCAAACTATGACCAACAGTTCTACAGACATTCAGAACGCCAACATCACTCCAACTGTTCCTATGGTCAACAACAAACACAGTGAAACAACATCAGGTTATACAACAGGTCCTGCGAGATATTCTACATCACTTGTGCAGACCTTTACTACGACTGCACAGCAGTGTGTTTTTACGGATTTCCCTTCCACGGGAGGTACAGAATCTGGTGTTGTTGACCTAAAAGCAGCCCAGGTAACAAATGCAGACACCCATGGTATACTAGGACCTAGTGTTCCTTTCCAAGCCATAACACAACATACAGATCATCTTCCTGGCAATGCTGCTCTGGTTTCTCACACACAGACCTCTACCACCCCTGAACAGCAACCTGCTTCCTCTCCTTCTCTCACTGACACCCATCGGGAAAAACCTCATAAACATAAGATCTCACTCAAGGAAATACAGCACTGGCCCCAGAGTGTTTTAAGATCTAAAAATGGACCTGTAAATGGGAATAACTCAACACAAGACCCCTCTCAGTCCCAACAATCTAGCACAGAGAAGATGGATGTTTTACAAGTAGACAAAACACAACTACATCTAAACACCAAAGACTACCAGGCGAGGCCCCCTGAGAGGTTTAGTGATGAGGACTCCACTATACGGCTGGAGATTAAGTCCACCCCCAGGTACATGACCCTGACGGCAGTCGCCACCGCTCCGCCGCCCCCCGTGGCTATCGTCCCGCCAATGGGTCCACAGCAGTCCCCAGAGCCCATGGAGACAGAGAATGCAGGCAATGAGCTGCCATTTAAGATTTTACAGACCTGGTCCATCAACGAAAAACAGGCAGAAAACCTGTGGGAAAGAGCTAAAGATGATGCAAGTTCTCTCTCTGTCCTAAATGAGATGGTTCAAGTTGAGTGTCTTCTGGAGTGTGATAAACCTGTAGATGCATCTGCCACAAGTTCAATGGCATCTACAGGAGAGGACAATGATGAGGTCCTTCAGGTCATCACACAAATGGACAAGAGATCACCTTCACCATTTGTCCACACCAACCCTCAGGCAACTGATATTGTATGCATCGGTGGTGCCCAGATAATCGTGGAAGGTAGCTCTAATGTTGCAGATGAGAGCACTCTTGATTTGTCCACAATTTCTGAAGTTCAGTTCAAGTTATGTGCGCTGCAGAGACTGGTTACTTATCTGGAGAGTGCGACAACACTCACAGAGGCAGAGGATGGTTGTCTCGAGGCCATATTGGAGTTGTATCGGGGAGGGGATACTTCTGACCTGGTAGAGGCTTTAAAAGATCAAATGGATGAGAAAATCATGCAGGATGTGTCTGCCTGGGCCACAGAGGATGAGAAGGCAGTGGTTCTCTTTGCAGTCAGTGGTATATCACTAGGGGAAGTGCTCGAGAAGTTTCCCATTCCAGTACATGTTGACACCTCTTCCCAAGTGGGTTACAGGTCGTCATGGTTAAATGTCAACGAGAAGCTGAATGACATTGACAAAGATTCTGGAAGAGCTTGGTCTCTGTGGTTCATACCAGATAAAGCAGAGGACAGTTCCAAAGTGGTTGGGGGTGTCCAGATGGATGAGACCTTCCACAGCAAGATGGAGACTGTGGAATTTCCTGCAGAAACAACAGACTCAGACCTCACAACAAACACAGACCTCACGATGGACGCAGACCCCACAACAAACACAGACCTCACGATGGATGTAGACCCCCCAACAAACACAGACCTCCCAACAAACGCAGACTTGGAGACAGAACCCCTTTCCCCAATGATTTTGACCGTCCTCACACCAGAGGACGCTGTGAAACTGCTTGCTGAAACAGAGGCACCAGACACAGACCTCAAAACGGTCGTAGACCTCACAACAGACTCGGACACAGAACCCCTTTCCCCAATGAATTTGACCATCCTGACATCTGAGGATGCCATGAGACTGTTTTGCCAGATCGAGAATGGCTCTGACCTCCAATTCGCGTCCCCTAAATCCTGCTCTAAAAACAAAGATAAAACACAGACAAAGCAACTAGAGAATATAGAAAGTGGCAGCTTAGATAAGTCCTGCTACTGTCCTTGTGGTATTGAAACTGACAATGGGTTTGAAATGGGCCTATGCTCCAGTTGTCAGAGAGAGAAAGGATTGCAGCAAGGTACAAGATGCATAACAATCGCTCACTGCTTTACCATGTCACGTACAAATGATCAGGAGACAGAGGTCCCTAAGGACTCTGGGGGGAAGGTGACTGTTGACAGTCAATGCAGGGACAAGAAGCAGATACATTCAACTGAAGAAGAGGGTGATGACAATAAGACACAGGGTGAAATGCAGCAATGGACAGGCGTCATACCGATCATTGACTTTTTTTTCTGGTCAGATACCGATCAGGAGACAGAGGAGAGCTATAATGAACAACATGCTCAGATTGAAGCTCATGCTTCTAATGTTAAAAGGACAGAACCTGAAACTGATGCCAAAGCACCATGTGCGTCAGCCCAAGAACGTACGACCCAAAGCAAAGTCAGTCCTGGTTCTGAGGATAGGGAAATATGGCAAGAGAAGGACCAAGACTGCAGGACGAGTACATTACCACTTCCCAAGGTTGAAAACCCCTCTAAGTTAAGAGCTAACATCATAGCAGACAACTGGTTTTCACCTATAGAGGTCTGTGGTTCGCCTGTAGAAAAGTATGACAAAGTTGCTGACTTTGTCACTCAATACAAAACCTGCAAGTCAAAGAAAAAAGTACATCAAAAAATGGAAAAGGAGAAGACCCTCCATCCAATGTCATCTGACAGGCAAAAGCACAAGAAAAGCCATGGGAGAGCAGAGAGGGGAAGGACACCATCCCAAACCGCTAAGAGCTCTGGGTTGAAGGCAACTATGAATGATCAATGCAGGGACATGAAGCCACATGCATCACACAAGAAGATACATTCAACTGAGAGTGATGAAAATCGATGTAAAGACAAGAAGAAGGGATCATCAACTGTGAAAGAGTGTGAGGGCTGTCAATCCAGGGACAAGAAGCCACTGAAGAGGAGACATTCAACTGAGAAAGAGCGTGAAGGCTGTCAATCCAGGGACAAGAAGCCACCGAAGAGGAGACATTCAACTGTGAAAGAGAGAGAGGACAATCAAAGTAGGGACAAGATGTCACAGAAGAGGAGAAATTCAACTGAAACTGACGGCAGGAACTCAGACTCCAAAGAGTTACAGTGCCAGTTGGTGGACATAGAGAGGGCCAGTGGAAACTCACTCCCGTGCCCTGGGGTGAAAACCCTCCATGTGCAGGGATCCTCAACCACCACCATTCCTCTCAAAATCTCCATAAACATCCCCAAAAAGCCTTCCATAAACGCCTCACCCTCAAAACATGCAGAGGAAATCCTCAAAATCCCGAAGACTAAAGCCCAGAACAAAACTAACAGACACTGCTCCCCTGCAAAGTCAATGTCTCCTGTTGTCAAAGAGAGGCAGAGGAATGGCGGCAAACAAAAGCAAACAATTCAATGCTTAAAAATCAGATTGGAAAAGCTGTCCTTACCCCAAAATCTTGTCAAGAAAGGTTCTCCACCAAGCCGGAAGAGGGAGGAAGGTTCTCCACCAAGGCAGAAGAGGGTGGCAGATAGAGGAGAGCCTGAGGGTTTAGGGGTAAAGGTTTCTAAGCATCCTGACTTGTCCAAGAAACTAAAACGTAAGGCACAGAGCGACTTGAAATCCCAAAAGAATTTGACAAAGATTCCAAAGGTGTTGAATGGAATGTTTTCAAAAAGTGAGTGTAAGAATGACTCGCCGCCAAGGATTCTGAAGCTTCCGAGGACTCCAGAGGTTTCAAAGGATTGGCATGAGAGAGAGAACAGGAAAGAGCCATCTCCCAGTGCTTCACCTGAATCACAAATGCTGGACAAACCAGCAAGAGTGGCACACAAGCCCAAATCTTTTATCAAACTTGCCAGTCCCAGTGGTTACAGCCCAGGTAGTCATGCTTGCCTTAATACGGCCATGGTGTCACCGTCACATGGCAACGTAGATTTTGGGGAAAAAGTCTCTGCGAGGCAACAGGTGTTCTCAGATTGGGAGAGCAGCTTTGTACCGACTCCAACCCCCCGGACTCGTAGACGATCAGGGTGTCCTCCAGAGGAAGTGGAAGGTCAACAGGCCAGTCCCAGGTCCAGCTCGGAGACCAGGATCATCCGACCCATTCTAAAACGTGTCGATGCTCCGCCAAAACCCAAGCGGAACATCAGCTTTCCTTTGAATCCAAGGAAAGTGCACTACTTCAAGCCCTGTGAATATGAAAATTACGCCATGTTCAACAGGTCTTACACAGATCCGGAAGATGCACAGTGTTCTGAAGATGCTCCTGTGAACTGCCAGAACACGAAGGAACAGTCCCCCGTTATGGAAGAGAAGCTGCGAGATATAGGGGAGCTGAAGCCTGGACCAAGTGTGTTTTGTGAAAAGAGCTTCAAAAAGGAAGTGGCAAATGCAGGATCCTGCTGCCATTTTGATGAAGAGTATTTGTCAGGCAAAGCATTGGACGAAGTCTCTCCATCGTGATCCTACGAAAGACTTCAGGCACTCAGGTAAGGACACTAATCACAAGCCACTGGCAAAAGAAAATGGCATGTATTCCCTCAAAGTTTTTGTGTAATATGTATAGCTAGCATGGACATGAAAAACAAACACACAGAATAACACACAACAGGTCAATATTTAGATACATTTTTGGGGATTTCCAGTCATTGACAAGTTCTTCTGGTTACAGCAAAAATAACTGGAGTTGGTTACAAGTGGTCCGAGAAGCAGAAGAAGAGGCCAAATGAAATTGAAGGTAAGTCGCAGGCTATGCTAGCCTCACATCGTAGGCTACTTTTACAATTGCACCAATGATTTCCCAGTATTTCAAACTGTTGTGTATGTCTTTTTCCTTTTAGAAAAATCTCGACCTAGACTGACTGACCGTTGGGTTCTGATTGGAATCATCTAGATGAAAGGGTATTGTGTTATTTATAGGAGCTGAGTAGTGAATGCAAATGTATCATGCTATATTGAGTCTGGGTCAATATGACCTAAGCAAACTTGGGAGTCAAAGTGAGAGGGGTGACAGAGAATAGGGGTGAACAGACTGGTGTATTTCCCAACTCTCACAGGATGTGACTTACAGTGCCTTGCAAAAGTATTCGGCCCCCTTGAACTTTGCGACCTTTTACCACATTTCAGGCTTCAAACATAAAGATATAAAACTGTATTTTTTTGTGAAGAATCAACAACAAGTGGGACATAATCATGAAGTGGAACGACATTTATTGGATATTTCAAACTTTTTAAACAAATCAAAAACTGAACAATTGGGTGTGCAAAATTATTCAGCCCCTTTACTTTCAGTGCAGCAAACTCTCTCCAGAAGTTCAGTGAGGATCTCTGAATGATCCAATGTTGACCTAAATGACTAATGATGATAAATACAATCCACCTGTGTGTAATCAAGTCTCCGTATAAATGCACCTGCACTGTGATAGTCTCAGAGGTCCGTTAAAAGCGCAGAGAGCATCATGAAGAACAAGGAACACACCAGGCAGGTCCGAGATACTGTTGTGAAGAAGTTTAAAGCCGGATTTGGATACAAAAAGATTTCCCAAGCTTTAAACATCCCAAGGAGCACTGTGCAAGCGATAATATTGAAATGGAAGGAGTATCAGACCACTGCAAATCTACCAAGAACTGGCCGTCCCTCTAAACTTTCAGCTCGTACAAGGAGAAGACTGATCAGTGATGCAGCCAAGAGGCCCATGATCACTCTGGATGAACTGCAGAGATCTACAGCTGAGGTGGGAGACTCTGTCCATAGGACAACAATCAAATCAAATCAAATCAAATTTATTTATATAGCCCTTCGTACATCAGCTGATATCTCAAAGTGCTGTACAGAAACCCAGCCTAAAACCCCAAACAGCAAGCAATGCAGGTGTAGAAGCACGAACAATCAGTCGTATATTGCACAAATCTGGCCTTTATGGAAGAGTGGCAAGAAGAAAGCCATTTCTTAAAGATATCCATAAAAAGTGTTGTTTAAAGTTTGCCATAAGCCACCTGGGAGACACACCAAACATGTGGAAGAAGGTGCTCTGGTCAGATGAAACCAAAATTGAACTTTTTGGCAACAATGCAAAACGTTATGTTTGGCGTAAAAGCAACACAGCTCATCACCCTGAACACACCATCCCCACTGTCAAACATGGTGGTGGCAGCATCATGGTTTGGTCCTGCTTTTCTTCAGCGGGGACAGGGAAGATGGTTAAAATTGATGGGAAGATGGATGGAGCCAAATACAGGACCATTCTGGAAGAAAACCTGATGGAGTCTGCAAAAGACCTGAGACTGGGACGGAGATTTGTCTTCCAACAAGACAATGATCCAAAACATAAAGCAAAATCTACAATGGAATGGTTCAAAAGTAAACATATCCAGGTGTTAGAATGGCCAAGTCAAAGTCCAGACCTGAATCCAATCGAGAATCTGTGGAAAGAACTGAAAACTGCTGTTCACAAATGCTCTCCATCCAACCTCACTGAGCTCGAGCTGTTTTGCAAGGAGGAATGGGAAAAAATTTCAGTCTCTCGATGTGCAAAACTGATAGACATACCCCAAGCGACTTACAGCTGTAATCCCAGCAAAAGGTGGTGCTACAGAGTATTAACTTAAGGGGGCTGAATAATTTTGCACGCCCAATTTTTCAGTTTTTGTTTTGTCAAAAAAGTTTGAAATATCCAATAAATGTCGTTCCACTTCATGATTGTGTCCCATTTGTTGTTGATTCTTCACAAAAAAATACAGTTTTATATATTTATGTTTGAAGCCTGAAATGTCGCAAAGTTCAAGGGGGCCGAATACTTTCGCAAGGCACTGTAATACGTTACCATATGTAATTGATAAGCGTCATTCCATTTGATTTCAATCACGTTTTGACCGGTCAAACATGTGTGGAAAGATTTGTCAAATCAAGAGGGGTGCAGTCAAAAGGTGATTGAAATCAAATGGAACGACCCATAAAGTAAAGAGAAAGCTCGGGGAAAAAGTTGATGTACTTCACTAGAAAATCAGCCTTATCGATGAGAACATCAATACCAACTTGTTAGGTAACTGAAACCTATGTACATTGGGGCAAAAAAGTATTTAGTCAGCCACCAATTGTGCAAGTTCTCCCACTTAAAAAGATGAGAGAGGCCTGTAATTTGCATCATAGGTACACTTCAACTATGACAGACAAAATGAGAAAAAAAATCCAGAAAATCACATTGTAGGATTTTTTTATGAATTTATTTGCAAATTATGGTGGAAAATAACTATTTGGTCAATAACAAAAGTTTATCTCAATACTTTGTTATATACCCTTTGTTGGCAATGACAGAGGTCAAACGTTTTCTGTAAGTCTTCACAAGGTTTTCACACACTGTTGCTGGTATTTTGGCCCATTCCTCCATGCAGATCTCCTCTAGAGCAGTGATGTTTTGGGGCTGTTGCTGGGCAACGCGGACTTTCAACTCCCTCCAAAGATTTTCTATGGGGTTGAGATCTGGAGACTGGCTAGGCCACTCCAGGACCTTGAAATGCTTCTTACGAAGCCACTCCTTCGTTGCCCGGGCGGTGTGTTTGGGATCATTGTCATGCTGAAAGACCCAGCCACGTTTCATCTTCAATGCCCTTGCTGATGGAAGGAGGTTTTCACTCAAAATCTCACAATGTTGGCCCCATTCATTCTTTCCTTTACACGGATCAGTCGTCCTGGTCCCTTTGCAGAAAAACAGCCCCAAAGCATGATGTTTCCACCCCCATGCTTCACAGTAGGTATGGTGTGCTTTGGGTGAAACTCAGCATTCTTTGTCATCCAAACACGACGAGTTCAGTTTTTAACAAAAAGTTATATTTTGGTTTCATCTGACCATATGACATTCTCCCAATCTTCTTCTGGATCATCCAAATGCTCTCTAGCAAACTTCAGACGGGCCTGGACATGTACTGGCTTAAGCAGGGGGATACGTCTGGCACTGCAGGATTTGAGTCCCTGGCGGCGTAGTGTGTTACTGATGGTAGGCTTTGTTACTTTGGTCCCAGCTCTCTGCATGTCATCCACTAGGTCCCCCGTGTGGTTCTGGGATTTTTGCTCACCGTTCTTGTGATCATTTTGACCCCATGGGGTGAGATCTTGCGTGGAGCCCCAGATCGAGCGAGATTATCAGTGGTCTTGTATGTCTTCCATTTTCTAATAATTGCTCCCAGAGTTGATATCTTCAAACCAAGCTGCTTACCTATTTGCAGATTCAGTCTTCCCAGCCTGGTGCAGGTCTACAATTTTGTTTCTGGTGTCCTTTGACAGCTCTTTGGTCTTGGCCATAGTGGAGTTTGGAGTGTGACTGTTTGAGGTTGTGGACAGATGTCTTTTATACTGATAACAAGTTCAAACAGGTGCCATTAATACAGGTAACGAGTGGAGGACAGAGGAGCCTCTTAAAGAAGAAGTTACAGGTCTGTAAGAGCCAGAAATCTTGCTTGTTTGTAGGTGACCAAATACTTATTTTCCACCATGATTTGCAAATAAATTAATAAAAAATCCTACAATGTGATTTTCTGGATTTTTTTTCTAATTTTGTCTGTCATAGTTGAAGTGTACCTTTGATGAAAATTACAGGCCTCTCATCTTTTTAAGTGGGAGAACTTGCACAATTGGTGGCTGACTAAATACTTTTTTTGCCCCACTGTAAGTGTGACTTCTGTTAACTGGGTTGGAACATTTTCTGTTCATGCTCTTGAGTATATTCTGAGGCAGTGTTCTCAGGATCCTGTGTACGTTCAATAGATTTTTGAACTGAAAAGTTGCCTTACTGATCCTTCATCTCCACTTGGAAAGCCAGTAGCTGGGTGACGCCTATTTCCTACAGTGCTAATGTGAATATTTCTCACCTTCTCACTTATGCTTGCCTCTTAGGTTCCTCTCTGAATGCAAGCGCCCTTCACGGTCACCATCCAGGTTCCTCTCAGAATGCAAGTCACGGTCACCATCCAGGTTTCTCTCAGAATGCAAGTCACGGTCACCATCCAGGTTCCTCTCGGAATTCAAGTCCCCGTCACGGTCACTGTCCACGTTCCTCTCAGAATGCAAGTCACGGTCACCATCCAGGTTCCTCTCAGAATGTAAGTCCTCATCACAGTCACCATCCAGGTTCCTCTCAGAATGTAAGTCCTCGTCACAGTCACCATCCAGGTTCCTCTCAGAATGCAAGTCCCCGTCACGGTCACTGTCCACCTTCCTCTCAGAATGTAAGCCCCCTCGTGGTCACCATTCATCCTCTAGCCATGGGAGAAGAGTTGAGCCAACAGCCAGGCACCATAGCTCTCCCATGGATGAATGGAACAAGCGGTGGTCGGGAGAGACGTAATTCGTAAGCATATCAGTCGGCCATGACAGGATACACCAGATAGAACAGTAGTTGATGTCAACCTGCAAAGACAATACTTTTACCTCAAACCTGACATCGTGCCTATGCTGTTCTTTAAAAAAAAACTTGAAACCCTACATATTTAGGCTACATTATGCAGTTTACTTTTCTACATGTTTTCATCTATTTTTAAATGAATAAATGTCTGATTTCTCTCCCTAATTAATAGGGTCGGTTAGCTGTGGTTGAAGTCAGAAGTGTGTATTATATAGTATGTACATGTGTTATTGTTACTCTTGACACCTAACGGTGATTGGTGTTTGGTTACCTGTATTCCTATAGTATTGTTTGCCTACATTGTTAGGACACCATCATAGTGATGGTATTGGACATTGTTTGTTTACAGTGTTTTCTATTGCAACCAGAACCAAAACATAAGGGAAGAAACCCGACAACTTGTTGTTGTAATATGTTCTTTTTTTAACGCTGGTGGTAAAGTGGGTAAATCCATCATGGATATCGATATTAAATGATGTTTGAAAGCCATTATGTCGCTTTTTTAATGTGATTTCTTGCACTGGTTTATAGTTTTGTGGCCATAGATGATGTTTGTAGTTAAATTCAACTGATGCTGCTGATGTTTCAGGTATTGAGGAATGTATGTAGTTTACAGGTCACTGGTTTTATACTTCG
Source organism: Oncorhynchus tshawytscha (assembly GCF_018296145.1). Taxonomy (NCBI): domain Eukaryota; kingdom Metazoa; phylum Chordata; class Actinopteri; order Salmoniformes; family Salmonidae; genus Oncorhynchus; species Oncorhynchus tshawytscha. The sequence continues at coordinate 14,359,235 of NC_056445.1, forward strand.
TCTTAAAGTTGTCAATCCCATGTTTTGTTTTTAATATGGGTCCATTTTTTGTACGTTTTGATGGTGTATTGTTTATTTTTATGTACACCTCTGTTTACTGTATTGTTATGGCACTGAAATAATATAAATATAGAAAATATGTTTTTGTTGATTGATACCTGTCTTCTCAGACTACCCAGCATCCAATGAAGGTAATTGTAGTATTATTTACCTTCACCACCAGGCGAAGACCACAATTAAGACACATACAGTTACACCACCAGAGGGAAGCAAAGTACAATATTATTGTTCCTTTCATTTCAGTCACTCGCTTGTGCAAGGCTTCTTTCTCGGCTTCTCCAATGTGTTGAGACTTATCTAGAGGAAAAAGAAACGCACACCTATTTAGGCGAGGTGCTGGCTAGCAGAGTAGAACACTTGAAAATAAAGGAGAGCTGCACACTAAGAGCTCAGATGCAAAAATGTAATGTCCGAAGTTTCGACAGACAAGCTGTCTTCGCCAGGGTATAATCACAAACACTGCAGGGTGACTCGTTTATATAGTGTCAAAAGACACACACAGGTGTCTGTAATCATGGCCAAGTATGGCCTAATATGGTTTAATTCTCAAATATTAAAATGACATACAAAAAACAAATGGATAGCATAGCATCATAGATTCAATTTAGACTACAAACAATTACAAAGTCACAATAATCACAAGAATGTCTTCAGATCAAAATCGACATTCTCAACAGTACAAAATCACTGCTTACAAATGAGATTTGTATATCTCATCCTGAGTTGAAAAGTCCTAATCTTCCATACTTGAGGTCAGCATGCCTTGTTTTCCTCAATGCAGGAGGAAATGTATTTAACTAGGCAAGTCAGATAAGAACAAAGTCTTATTTACAATGACAGCTTACCGGGGAACAGTAAGTTAACTGCCTTGTTCAGAACAACAGACTTCTCATCTTGGGGATTTGAACCAGCAACCTCTCAGTTACTGACCCAACGCTCTAACCACTAAGCTACCTGCCGCCTCCTTTTCTACTTGGTAGGCTACAGGATTATATACATGGCTGACCTGGCCTGGGAGATCAGAGGGTTAAAATCCAAATCGTATTTGTTGGGGAAATTTCCAGCTCTTTGGTAATTTTCCTGTACCCATGTTGGAGAGTCCAGTCACCTGGTGATTTTCCTGTACCTATTCTATTTCCTTTTGAGGTTGGAAGAAGAAGCAGTATAATGTTAAATATTAGATGTGTAAACAGAATGAAGGTGGAAACCATGTAAATGTGCAGGAGTGGTCCAACAAAGAGTTAACCATTAGACACGAATAAACAGAACTAAGAGGTATCTATGTGAACATGCTACGCTGAGCTAACATAGACCAGACTGTTTGGACTGACATATAGAATCTAGTCAAGGTTACTATACAGGTACATGGGTTAATCATTTCCAAGTGACATAGACCTGGACTGGTGTGGGCCAGTGACTGTACATATTTACCAACCAAAACAGGGGCCACAACAGGGGCCACAAGCTATGTATATGTATTGGGAAGACATGGTTGTATTAATCAAAAGCTATTGGAAATGTACTTATAATGGGAACATATATATACAGTATGTAATAAATGTATATATATATTTTTTATAGTAAACCGGTGGTGACCAATATAATTTAAACTGAGTCTGATGTGGGTGTAAACAAGCCAGAATTAAAACACAAAGATAATGGTGGTCCAAGGGGAGTTAATCATTTACATAGAAAGGAGGGAACATGTATGTAATCTACAAAAAGAAGAGTGTCATTATCTGGTGGAAATGTATAAATGCTGATGTTTTGAACAAGAGAAGTCAGTTGTTCCATGGAATTCTGTTACTTTTGTAATAAAGTATTTTTGAATTGACAAATTCCGGTATCTGAGAAATATTTAATTCGGTATTTCCATGACATATTCACGCAATCCATGAGAGAATTATGGAGTCATGTAATAGTAACCTTCTCCTCCACCCTCCTCCCTGTCCTCCCCTCTTACTCCATGGACAGGAAGACAGGTTCTCAGCAAGGGGTCATAATATCCCACTGTCCTCTGAATGGCTGTAAATGAGCTGTGTGTTTTTTGATCTCAGCAGGTGTCAGATAAGAGGTGCTGGGCTGTGGAGGAAAAGGCCCTTCCCATTGTGTCTGTCGCATGGATCGGGGAATAACAGGCTAAATACTGTATGTTATGCCCACCTCATGAGATAATATCCATAAAACATTTTAATTAACTAAATCAATTCAGAGAAAATTAAACATAGCCTGCAGCATGCAACATATTTATTAATATGTATACTACATACAGTGGACATTTAACACCCAATTTACCTACTTAATGCATCAGATTTGATATGAATGTCTGCGCTGCCACGCGATAGTGTGACTATATGTAGATGCGTTCTCGTCTGGCGCTTTAACAGTTCTTTCGAGAGGTCAGAATTACCCCCCGGCATGTCAAAAAGGGACCAATCCTATGATCTTATCACGCTCCCTTTGGCTACATTCATAGTAAGTCTACATAAGCCTACAAACAATTACAATGGCAAAGTCACAATAATCACGAGAATGCTTCAGATCAAAGTCTATGTTGAGACCGAAGGGAGCAAGGTATTGGAGTGGCCATCACAAAGCCCTGACCTCAACCCTATAGAAAATTTGTGGGCAGAACTGGAAAAGCATGTGGAGCAAGGAGGCCTACAAACCTGACTCAGTTACACCAGCTCTTTCAGGAGGAATGGGCCAAAATTCACCTAACTTATTGTGGGAAGCTTGTGGAAGGCTACCCAAAACTTTTGACCCAAGTTAAACAATTTAAAGGCAATGTTACCAAATACTAATTGAGTGTATGTAAACTTCTGACCCACTGGGAATGTGATGAAAGAAATACAATACAAATTCTGACATTCCACATTCTTAAAACAAAGTGGTGATCCTAACTGACCTAAAACAGGGACATTTTTTACCAGGATTAAATGTCAGGAATTGTAAAAAACAGAGTTAAATGTGTTTGGCTAAGGTGTATGTAAACTTCTGACTTCAACTGTACATGTTTATATGTAATTATTCTTGAATTCCTTTCCAAGAGAAAAAAGGCCTGGGGAATGATCTATGGTAAACCAACACCTCCATCAGTCTGTAAATCACCACCGTCAAGATGTGACAGGTTCAGACATTGTCTCTTCCAATACGTTTCTCCAGAGCCATCCAGTTTTCGTTTCATGTACATTTCCCAACTCTTTCAAATGCTCAAACACATTCCACAGTTCAACAACATCACTACACATCAATCACCAGGACAGCTTTATTGCAAACACATGGTTTACCCAAAACAGTTGCACTATCAGGTTACAAAAGCACTCACTCGATAGCGTGAGAACATCCGGACAGGATGTACATAAATGGGCATAACCACGTGATACATAAAATAGGTCATCAATCACTTTCGGACACATGCAGCCTACTGTATTCTCTCTCTGATACTCTGTGTGCCCCAGGTTCACTACGATGAATTCATACCTATGTTTGAAAAGCAGTATCCTCAGTATCCATGGAAAGAGGTTGAGATAAACACACACTTTTAATCTTTCGCTTGTGTCTGTGTGTGTGAGTTAAGATGGGTGGACACTTTACGACTTTCAACATTAAACGACCGTCTTTCCTGTATTTTTGTTGGGGTGTTACCAACGTAGTGGTTCTCACACTAAACGACGTGGTACAGAAGGGGGGGGTCACACACTACAAGATACTTCACTTGGTCGTGAGGATTGTAGATACCACGCTGTCTCGCGAAAACAATGATGTGATTTAATGTAGCTACAACGAGCTGTGGCTCAAAGCAGCCTCATAAACGTTTTCAGTCAGACATTCAGTTGAAATATCTAGTCAGCGCTCCGAGTAGGCAACATGGGCATATTGTCTCTGATCTCAAACTTGTCTAGAACAGGTATATCGTGGCCAAAATTGTGTAGGGTACACCCGGCTTTTCTCTGTAACTCTTTTACATAATCAGAGATGAGTTACTTGGAAAGGTAATATATAGTGATACATTGAACAAAGTAATCCGCTACTTTGCAATATTACTTTGTGTGGATAGTAAATGCGTTATATTACTTTCAGGAGAAAAATCTAAATCTCACTCATTTGTTTGACTGTCAGCGATACGCTACAAGAGACAGGATACTTACTCAAATCAAATGTTATTTGTCACATGCTTTGTAGACCACGTGTAGACTAACAATGAAATTCTTACCTACGTGTCCTTTTCCAACAATGCAGAGTTAAAGATAAGATCAAATAAAAATATATAAATAGTGACAAGAAATATATAAACAGTGAATAACTAATAGAAATGAGTAAAAATATCATGGCTATATACAAGGAGCACCAGTTTCGAGTCGATATACTGTACATACCATAGCCATCGGAAAGTATTCAGACCCTCTGACTTTTTCCACATTTTGTGACGTTACAGCCTTATTCTAAAATTGATTTAATTGTTTTTTCCCCCTCATCAATCTACACACAATACCCCATAACGACAAAGCAGAAACATGTTTATCGAAATCTTTGGTAATGTATTATAAATAAAAAACAGAAATATAAATAACTATTCAGACCCTTTGCTCAGTACTTCGTTAGCGATTACAGCATTGAGTCTTCTATGACGCTACAAGCTTGGCACACATGTATTTGGGGAGTTTCTTCCATTCTTCTCTACAGATTCTCTCACACTCTGTCAGGTTGGATGGGGAGCATTGTTGCACAGCTAGCACAGGTGTCTCCAGAGATGTTTGATCAGGTTCAAGTCTGGGCTCTGGTTGGACCACTCAAGGACTTTCAGAGACTTGTCCTGAAGCCACTCCTGCATTGTCTTGGCTCTGGAGCAAGGATCTCTCTGTACTTTGCTCGGTTCATCTTTGCCTCAATCCTGACTAGTCTCCCAGTCCCTCAGCTGAAAAACATCCCCACAGCATGATGATGCCACCACTATTCTTCACCATAGGGATGGCGCCAGGTTTCCTCCAGACGTGACACTTGGCATTCAGGCCAACGAGTTGAATCTTGGTTTCATCAGACCAGAGAATGTTCTTTGTCATGGTCTGAGAGTCTTTAGGTGCTTTTTTGGCAAACTCCAAGCCGGGCTGTCACGTGCCTTTTACTAAGGAGTAGCTTCGTCTGGCCACTCTACCATAAAGTCCCGAGTTGGTGTGTAAGGGTTTTCCTGTGGTGAAGGAGAGACGGACCAAAACGCAGCGTGGTTATATTGATTCATGTTTAATAAAAAAAGATAAACACGAACACTACAAAACAATAAACGTGGAAAACCAAAAACAGCCCTATCTGGTGCAAAACACAGAGACAGGAACAATCACCCACAAACACACAGTGAAACCCAGGCTACCTAAGTATGATTCTCAATCAGAGACAACTAATGACACCTGCCTCTGATTGAGACCCATACTAGGCCGAAACATAGAAATACCCAAAACCTAGAAAAACAAACATAGACTGCCCACCCAACTCACGCTCTGACCATACTAAATAAATACAAAACAAAGGAAATAAAGGTCAGAACGTGACATGGTGGAGTGTGTTGAGGAAATTCATACTGAGAGAGTCTTTGTCATTTCTTTAAAAAAAAATCTTTATTTAATATCGAATTAATTTAATAGAACAGAAATGTCTTACGATGAGTTAAGTATATGATCGTTAACTATCAATATCAAACAAATCAGGTAAATATGTCATTTTCCTATCACATGTGCTGCAGAGAAGGTTGTCCTTCTGGAAGTTTATCCCATCTCCACAGAGGAACTCCAGAGCTCTGTCAGAGTGACCACCGGGTTCTTGCTCACCTCCCTGACCAAAGCCCTTCTCCCCCGATTGTATGGAATGGGTCACAAGGTAAGACTTGATGTATAAGAAAGGAGTATCCCCAAGCCAGATAGCATTTGCTATGAAGACTGTTCTTATTGTACAGCGTTTGGCCCCTAAGACAAGGCTCTTATCTCGTCCCTGGTACCTCACAGCACAGAAACACCAACTCATTCTATGGCATAAATCAATTGTCAGCTCCAGATACTCCTTTCTCGCGTAAAACCCATGTCTTGACCACACGCCTAAGCTAGCTGCAGGGAGCTGGAGTATAACCCATCCCTTTGCAGAAACACAGCCTTAGTAGAACAGAAATGTTTTACTATTTGTTAAGTATATATAATTGTTAACTATTAATATTAAACAAATCAGGTAAATACCAGATATTTCTCTCACAGAGCTCACTGAGGGGAGTGAGCCTCTGGGTCATTGTCCCAGTGCAACATCAGAGTTGACATACAATGGTTCCAGACACTACCCCACACATCCTGTCTCAGACCTTACACCCCCCCTCCCCCACACACACCAAGGCCGAAGGAGGGAGTGACTGGCGCACAGACATTGTGGAGACAAGTATTTGGTTCCCCATTAATCATGCCATCCCTTCACATGCTTTGCAATAGGTAAAGACACATTCACTTATGAAGACAATGTTCCCTCTTGTCCTCCTTTGCCCTATTCTCTTTCTGATATTCTGCATAGCAACAGGGACATGTGATAGACAAGCCTGACTTCTCCCCTCTCTGGGTCCCAGGTGACTGAGGCCCATATGAGGGAGGAAGTGCAACCACCAACACCAGAGTCCGAAGTGATGGGTATTATTAATCATTAGTTATATTATTAATCATTAGTTATAATAGAGACACGAGGGGAGCCATAATGAAGCTTCCGAGGGGCTGAGTGCAGGGAAAACGGTCACATATGGCAGTACTGATAAGGAGAGGAACCGTTTATTGCCCATATCACTTAGCTTCCAGCCTAGCAATAAACATGCACTTTTTAGCTATAAGGAGGAGACTCCATCCAAAGTGGGGTATGTATACTACCACGGGTGGAGCCATGTCTTTGTCTGTTCAGCTGTTCGATCCTTTGGGAAGAATAAACTTGGTTTAAGCTTTCATAGAGTCCTTCGAGTTCTTACCCTGATAATTAGAACCTAACAGAAGGGATACATTCTAATTACAATTGTTCAACAGTTCAATCATATATGCATTTTATGCAAATAAGACATCTTAATTATCTATGTTACCGAGCTAATTCTGATTCTTCCGCCACAGGGTCTGAATACTTTTCCGAAGGCACTGTAATAGGTAAAGTAATTAGGCAACAGTATAGATAATAGACAGTAGCAGCAGTGTGTATGTGTGGTGTCACTATGCAGAACTACTAACTCAGGTTTGACGATCACTAGTTTCCCCTTTCATCTGTGGCGCTGCTTTCCTGTCCTGGTCTACAAGTGCTGCACTGTATATTGGATGCTTAATTAGCCATATAAACTGATTTGTAAATAATTGCTTTAGTGTGATTTAAGTTTAAGTGCAATTAGGCTTTAAACCTTTGGGATGTTTTGATGTATAAAGTCGTAGTATGAGAGGAGAAAAGGGTTGCTGCATGTTTGGGGAAGTGTCTGTGTGACCGAAGACCCCAGATATGCAATCTGGCACAACAGCAAGTCGGTATTTTTCACTGCGACTCCAACATGTTTATTACCTAAACTTAATGAACGTATATTAAACAACATTTACTGTTAGGTTCTACTCCAGGTCCAGACCAGACAGACACTGATAAAAGCTCAAACCAGATTTATTCACCCGTTTAGGTTCTACTCCAGGTCCAGACCAGACAGACACTGATAAAAGCTCAAACCAGATTTATTCACTCAACTGGATGCTTCAGCTGAATAGCATAAGTCACACAAGCATATACACTGCGTGTACAAAACATTAAGAACACCTGCTCTTTCCATGACATAGACTGACCAGGTGAATCGAGATGAAAACAATGATCCATTATTGATGTCACTTGTTAAATCCACTTCAAATCAGTGTAGATGAATGGGAGGAGACTAGTTAAGAGGCCGGTTAAAGAAGGATTATTAAGCCTTGAGACAATTAAGATGGATTGTTTATGTGAGCCATCCAGAGGGTGAATGGGCAAGTCAAAAGATTTAAGTGCCTTTGAACGGGGTATGGTAGTAGGTTCCAGGAGCACCCGTTTGAGTGTGTCAATAACTGCGACACTGCTGGGTTTTTCACTCTCAACAGCTTCCCGTGTTTATCAAGAATAGTCCACCACCCAAAGGACATCCAGCCAACTTGACACAACTGTGGGAAGCATTGGAGTCAACATGGGCCAGCATCCCTGTGGAACACTTTCGACACTTTGTAGAGTCGTATCATACTTATGCTAAAATGTTTGTTCTATTCTACTGCCATTTACTTTGTTCGTACTCTTTTATTATTTCTTATCGTTGTATTGTCAAGAAGGAACCTGCAAGTAAGCATTTAGTTGGACGGTGTCGACAATGTGTATCCTGTACATATGACTAATAAAACTGGAAACTTTAATGTGTTACCCCCAACACTGTGGGTAATACAGTTGTTACTGTTCTCTCTCTACTCCCATCCTCTCTGTCTCTCTTCCTTATGTCTCTGCCTCTCATCTTTCTTTGTCTATCCCCCCTTGTTTTTTCTCTCTCTACCCCCTTCTCACACTTCACCCCTCCCCTCTCTCCTCTTTCTCAGAGAGAGGCATTCAAGGCATTTGCAGAGCTCTTCCAGGCAGTCTCGTCCCAGCCGCTTCTCACACTTCACCCCTCCCCTCTCTCCTCTTTCTCAGAGAGAGGCATTCAAGGCATTTGCAGAGCTCTTCCAGGCAGTCTCCTCCCAGCCAGCCCCCTACGGTTTCTGTGCCTACCCCTCCTCCCGGGCCATCTACGCTGTAGACCTTATGCTCAAGTGGGGCACTGGGGACAGAGGTGAGGCCTGGCTGTATTAATGCGTCCTTATCATGCGTATGTTTCTGTACCTCCAAGTGTGTGTATTGTGGGAGCAAATACTCATGCCAATGATTACTGATCACCATTATAATCTAGACCAAAGCAGATGTGAGTGTTAACAAGCAAGAACTGAGACTGGAAGATAATGGTGGCGAAGTCAAGGGGACTTATTATTCTCTATATAGAGGGAGGTGACTGTGTGGTATGTAAAGAGGGGAAACTATAATAGACAGGGCTCTGTGATGAGGAAGTTAGTTGTTCCATGGAATTGCTCGGTTCGGTTACTTTGTGATAATGTCTAACTGAATTTACAAGTTCCAGTATTGGTGCAAGCATTTAACTCAATATTTCTACAACAGTATGAATGAGAGTGTCAGGTTGTGCGCTACTGGTAAGAAGTCAGGTGCAGGAGAGCGGAGAGTTGTGATCAGGCGCACACTTTAATTGGCAGAAGTAACAACAGACGGACGCAACTGCATCAAAAACCTCCAGCCAAATGGCAAAAGTGCAAAGCGTGACAGCAGTCACAAATACAGTATGCATAGGTTTAACAATTAAACACACTCGGGTTCAACACGGTACCCGGGGAAAAACCAGCCTGGCACATAACACGAAACATGTAACAAAACAAATCCACACAAAGACATGGGGGGAAACAGAGGGAATATATATGTAGTGTGATTAGGGAATGTAAACCAGGTGTGCGGGGTAACAAGACAAAACAAATGGAACAATGACAAGTGGAGCGGCGATGGCTAAAAGACCGGTGCCTTCGACCGACGAACGCCGCCCGAACAAGGAGAGGAGCCAACTTCGGCAGAAGTCGTGACAGAGAGCTCTACATTCCTCACTGAGTTCTTCACACATTCACAAGATGAGCTAACTGTGTACACTGTGGGAACAGGAGCACAGCTAGTCTGGCCTTGAACTGGCTACAGTCTCAAACAATAGATAAGCTAACTGTTATTGTCCACGTTCTTATTGATAATCTCCCACTTTGAGTGGAAATGATCCCATGCATGGTTTACACACAGATTTGTGATGGATGGTACTGTGATGGATGGTATTGTGATGGATGGTACTGTGATGGATGGTCCTGTGATGGATGGTACTGTGATGGATGGTACTGTGATGGATGGTACTGTGATGGATGGTACTGTGATGGATGGTACTGTGATGGATGGTACTGTGATGGATGGTCCTGTGATGGATGGTACTGTGATGGATGGTAGCGCCGTTGTAAGGAAAGGAGGGGGAGCAGCGGAGGACCAGCAGCAGCTGCATACATGTTTTGGTGTAAAGTAACACATGCATTGGCATAAGGTTGTTACTCTGTATTCGTTGGGTTGCTACATTTACAGACCTAAAACTGTATGGCTACTGGGGCTTGTTGGGAACAATACATTTTTTCAAGGTGTGGAAAATGCTGGATAAAAAGATAGTGAACATGTTTTAGTATTTTAAAAGGTTTAATAGACACACATGCATATGGGGAGACACATGTTCCTTGGAAGGTCTGTACTTATCTACTGAAGAACTGAAGGACAAACCACTCATCTTATCTCTGTTTGCTCTCCAAGTGCCTAGAGGTCATCATGAGACCTGAGTGACAGGGCACTAAATGGTCAAAACATCTCCACCCTGTGGGTCAGAGTAAACTCTATCATTTGAATGTGCCTATAGCTGAGTTATAGCTATCTGCCTTAGCCTCAGGAAGGTCACCTAGGATACCAAGTTCTGCTTTATGGCGATGAGGTCACCCAGATTCTACAACTTAATTTAGTGGGCATGAATAATTTAGGACCCAACAGGCTAGGAGGGTGAGAGTGTAGATGAGTCTTCTGTTATTTAAAATGTGGTCCTGTGTGGCTGTTGGTAGAGCATGGCGCTTGGAATGGCAAGGGTCATGGGTTTGATCTCTGCTGGGTTTAACAATTCATTTGTGATTTATAACACATACTGATCCCTACAGAGGTTTAGTTTCACTAAACTGCGAACAGCATATAGGAAAATGGCTATACTGTATATGATTGAGTCAAATTTTATTGGTCACATACACATGGTTAGCAGATGTTATTGGTCACATACACATGGTTAGTAGATGTTATTGGTCACATACACATGGTTAGTAGATGTTATTGCGAGGGTAGCGAAATGCAGGTAGTTTGCCCCCAGTGATGCGTTGTGCAGATCGCACCACCCTCTGGAGAGCCCTGTGGTTGTGGGCTGTGCAGTTGACGTACCAGGCGGTGATACAGCCCAACAGGATGCTCTCAATTGTGTATCTGTAAAAGTTTGAGGATTTTAGGTGACAAACCTTAGCGGGAGTTTCCCCGTAGTGATAGTTTACACCCAGGGGGATAGGTACAATGGCACTGTTCATCTATAAATCAATAGTTATACCATTGTGGAGTATACCGGTGTAGACCATTGTATACTAAATCCCATATACTTAATCAAATTTGAAATCCTGATTTGTCTCTTTCTACTTGGATAACCTCTTTACAGTTGTCTAACACAGTTGACATGCATGACAATTTCAATTTCACCATTGAATATGTTTTCTAAATAGCTGCAGATCTATAGTCATTTCTTCCAAATCACTAAGCATTAGTTCAGTAATAAATCAGATAACGAAACAACTGGTTATTGTTTTGAGCTTGATCAACGGTCAATTTATAGCAGGAATAGAAAAAAATGTATAAAATTATAGCAAAAACCTAAAACCGCAGAGAAATTATAACGTATTTCTGTAGATTAATTTGTCTTGTTGTAATATTGGTTTTATGTTTTTTTGTCATTTGCTTTGAAATAGTTAGAGAATACTGCGGATCAGTTGCGAAGAAAACTCTGGGGGCGTGGATCTTGAATCTACTGGTACCAGCCACGGGCGCTCCCACATATACATTTGAAGAAGTTCTAACAGAAGACAGGAGTGTTTTTGCCAATAATGCACTATAACGTTGGATGCTGATAAACCCCATCCCAGAAGAAGAAGAGTGCGAGTTGTTGATTGATAGATATCGGTTGGGGATATCCATGTGTTCAGCTGATCTGCCGTATGTGAAAGAGAGAGGAGCGGGGCACACTTTCTGTAAGTATACTAGGAACATCCAATGGTTGACATGAACAGCAATGCTATCTATGTTGAACAGTGTTATATTTATGCAAAAAAAAGCAGCAGATTTACGTATGGGTATTCATTCCCCAAGAGATATCCAAGCAAATGCATGGATGACCGTTTCAAGGTGTTTGTTCGTCACTTTGTAACACATTTTTAGCGCAATCCTGGTTGACATGAACAACAATGCTATCTATGTTGAACAGTAGTTCATATTTGTGCCCCAAAAAAAGCATCGGATTTACGCATGGGTATTCATAATCCAGGAGCTATCCAAGTAAATACATGGACGACCGTTTTAATATGTTTGTTCGTCACTTTGTAAATAAAAGAGAGCCGCACACTCTAGGAGCTCATATGCAAAAATGTCATTACCAACGTTTCGACAGCCAAGCTGTCTTCATCAGGGTATAATCACAAACACTGCGGGATGACTCGTTTATATAGTGTCAAAAGACACAGGTGTCTGTAATCATGGCCAAGAGTGGCCTAATATCATTGGTTAATAATTAAATATTAAAATGTCATACATACAACAAATGGATAGCATACGATCATAGATTAATTTGACTACACAAGTTTACAAACAATTACAATTGCAAAGTCACAATAATCACAAGAATGGCTTCAGATCAAAGTCTACGTTGAGACCGAAGGGCGCAAGGGTCTTTAAATTAAAGATCCAGGCAGCCTCTCGTTTTAACAATAAATGATCAAGGTCACCCCCTCTCCTAGGGAGGGTGACATGTTCGATGCCAATATAACGCAGAGACGAAATCGAGTGGCCTGCCTCCAAGAAGTGGGCCGCAACTGGATAAGTAAAGTTTTTACACCTAATGGTGCTACGATGCTCTGAGATACGTACTTTTAATTCGCGCTTTGTTTTACCTACATAATTTTTTACCACAAGGACAAGTTATAAGATAAATAACTGCCTTTAGTGGAGCACGTAATAACACCTTTTTGGGGGATCGATTTCCCTGTTTGTGGGTGTTTGAAGGATCTACATGTATAAGTGCCATTGCATTGAGCACAGCCATTACATTTGTAATTTCCATCCAGTAGGGGCGCAAATAGACGTTCAGGAATATCTTGGGGTGGTTCGTCACTTTGTAACACATCATAAAGCGGCAATCAGCAGAGGAAACAATAACGAAGTGAATCCCTGCCACTGTTTCTATAAAAAGCTGAGGGATGGAGTTGGAAAAATGTAGCTACTCTGAAATTCATATACATCGCTGTGGATGCAAAGACTGACCATCCATGATATCAAAAAGTATAGTTTTAACCACGTTTTGAGGCTATATAGTCAGTGGCGATTTTAGCATGTACATGTTGGTGGGGCGAACAAGTAGAATTTTTTTTATGCATGACAGCAAAGACACAGCACTTAGCAATACATTAATTGCACTATAACGATGACAAACGGTGCCCAGGAACTGTTAGGGCCTACCTTAACCTGTCCCAACAGCAGAGCTTTCTTTTCATCAACATGGGTTGAATCCTTACAACTGCTACAACCACTGCTTACCACTGAGCCTTGTCTGGCAGCGAAAGTGTATTCAGCTTAATTTACTAACTGATAGGGCTGACTTGCTTAAACAACTGTGGTTTCTTGGTTTCTAATGACAAATGAGATGTACAAACTATGGAACAATGAGCAGATAAGAGGCCATCCATACATTTTATTAAGAAATTGATGAGCGTGCTCATAAATATTTGTTCAGCACTTTTGAAATGTACAGCAATTCAGATCATGGGCTGTTCTTACAGTATTCTTCCTGTACACCAAGTCAGAACCATAGGAAAAATAAAGGGGGCATATAAGCAGACAATAAAAGCTCTTATCAGCATCCAATATTCGATGAAGACATTTCACCACCAAGTCATAACAGTGGGCTTAGTTACGAGGGGTAAAGGGATCAAATTATTAGGGTGAGGCATATGGGTAACTAACAGCTTAATACACAACATACACTTAGTATTACTTTCTTAGCCCGTAGTATAAATATCTCCAGGGGCGCAACTTTGGTTTTTAGAAGTGAGGGGACATTATTATTATTATTAGTGATGCACCAATATTGTCAGAGACTCCAGTCACCCAAGTTCTAGACTGTTTTCTCTGTTACCGCACAACAAGTGGTACCGGAGCGCCAAGTTGGGGACCAAAATGACCTTCAACCGCTTCTACCCCCAAGCCATTAGACTGCTGAACAATTCATAAAAATCGCTACTGGACTATTTACATTGACACCCCCCGCCCTGTACACTTCTGCTACTCGCTGTTTGTTTGTTACCTATGCATAGTCACTTTGCCCCCACCTACATGTACAGATTACCTCAACTAGCCTGTACCCCTGCACACTGACTCGGTGCCAGTGCCTCCTGTATATAGCCTCTTTGTTATTCTTATTGTATTACTTTTTATTATAACTTTTTATTTTAGTCTACTTGGTAAATATTTTCTTCTTCTTGAACTGCACTGTTGGTTAAGGGCTTGTAAGTAAGCATTTCATGGTAAAGTCTACACTTGTTGTATTTGGCGCATGTGGCAAATAAAATTTTGATTTGATATGACATTTTTGGCCGATACCGATATCCAATATTTTCCTCGCCCCAAAAAAAACAGTTCAATAACCGATATATTTTAAAAAATTGCGGCCTTTTAAGTATTCTAGTACAGTTAAATAGGTAACACATACACATGGACGCAGCAGTCTAAGGCACTGCATCTCAGTGCAAGAGGCATCACTACAGTCCCTGGTTCGAATCCAGGCTGTACCACAACCAGCCGTGATAGGGGGTCCCATATGGCGGCGCAATATTGGCCCAGCGTCGTCCGGGTGTGGCCGGTGTAGGCCATCATTGTAAATAAGAATTTGTTCTTAACTGACTTGCTTAGTTTATTATAGGTTACATAAAATAATTTAAAAAATACAATAAAAAAATGCATTACATACATACAACCTTAAAAGTTTCTGAACAAACAGAGTAAAAACTCAAACGGACGACTAGAAAAAGTGCAAACCAAGTTTAATCACCCACTAGGTCAAATAGCTGCAAAAGACGAGCACAAATATTTATACCCTCCTACTAGGCGGAATCAACTCCTTGCACATCTAGACAGCCAATAAATCTCTGTTGCTAGTCAGGAACTGTTACTGTAATTTAATTATACCAATATGTTTTCATTAATTGAATTCCCTTAATCTATTTTATGAGAATTTGTAAGATTCTTGTTTGCATAAAATAGACAGAGAACAGTCTTTTCAATAATAGGTAACAGAATTTATTCTCGAAGCGCGCTGCCACGTTCCCACGAGCAACAGTTTATATTCAATAACATGACGTCATTTCATTGCTTAACAGAATCCCCTCCTCTCGACCGGGACAAAGGGAACTTTAAAAGTTAATTCTGACCCCCCAGCACATACACAGGACACACAACACAACTGAATTAACTTTTGACCCCTCACCATTATCGATCACCACTTAGCTGACAGTTCTAATTAACAGAAAACCTATGAATGCACTCACTGTCTTATCTAAAACACCCCAGAGCTAAGTTTCGTCGGTTCAACCATAGGTTAACTACCTTATCTGTTTACTTAATCCACAACCCATTTATTTTTTCCTAGTTGGAATGGTGTTCATTAACTTTAATTACTCCTTGTCCGTGTCACACAATCCCTTCTTATGAACTCATATTGTTAATCAGATATAACAAAACAGAGTATAAGTTTACTTAGTTACAGTTCCATTTAAAATGATTTGTTCAGTCATTTAATCATAATTTTCCTAACAGGAACTTGTCTGGTTCTTCTCACTGGTGTAGTCATGGCCCTGCCTGATGCTATAACCTGTGTTGGCGTGGAAGGATATGTGTGTGGGATAGGACTGTTTTTTTTCTCTCACTTCATCAGTTTACTTGACCTTGGGCTGAATTCCTCGCTCCTCCCTGTCCTACCATTATCAGTGACTAAAACCAGATTATTTTGCTTTGCCTCTCTCCTTAGGATATTCAACCATAACATTTTTGACAGAATGTAAACTTTCTGTACTCCACTTGTCTCACGCATTACCTTTCCATATGCCACATTCTTATTACCTCCTTCATTGACCCCAACCTTCCTTAGACATGTAATCAATAAGATATGGTAACCTTAATAAGTCTATTTTAAGCTAGAATCCAACAATACACACTACATATTTATATACTGGGGCAGCAGGTAGCCAAGAGTGTTGGGTCATTAAATGAAAGGTCGCTGGTTTGAATCACCGAGCCAACTAGATGAAAAATCTGTCTATGCCCTTGAGCAGTAAACCCTAATTGCTCCTGTAAGTCTCTCTGGATAAGAGCCTCTGCTAAATGACAACAAAAAAAGATATTCTTGCCATAACTCACTCTAATATATAATTCTTATTATATCTTGTGTAAATTCATCCGGTGTATATACATATAGATTGCATTCAGACTGCTGTTACAGTCCTATTTGGATTGTGAATTTGATTCATTATGACATTTTATTATAAAATATTACTTTGTACTTGTTTGACATTTTACGGCATTCTTAGGAGGTAGTAACATAAGCATTTCAGCTAACTTTTTTAGAAAGCTACATTTTAAATGGGCATGGTCTAATAGATTCAACAAACAAAACACATATCTCATATCTTCTTTTTATGAACCAGAAAATCAATAGTTGAATCTGGTTGCTTATTAAAGTTAGCTGGCTTAATTGATTGTGAACGTAGTATACCACTCTGGTCCAAACCTAGAGGGGCCAATAGCTTGAAACCTGGTGTGACTAGGGAAGTTGTCTACATAGCTAAGAATGAATAGGCTCCATTGTTATGTTAACCGTTTAACCAGTGTGATTCATTCACTTCAAGGTTACCTCTCCACATCACTTCAAGGCTGGAGACCGTTGTGTGGTTAATCGTTATAATACTGATTAGCCTGAGACAAGTTACCTTGGTTTAACCCTGAGAAAGGGCCTTGGATAACAACAATGCCGATATTATATACCAAATAGATGTGGAGGGATCAACACCCTCTCTGATTCCTCTGGGGGGGTCAACCTGATCTGAGGTGGAACTCTACTCCTGCCCAGACTGCTATTTGTGGGGCACAGGCTCCTCCTATATGAGTGTGTACTATATTGATGGTGTTACTTGATTGTGATCTGCACTCTAACTAACTTTCAGCCCATAATGTCAACTGGCAGTCACATATCATAAACATGTTGCAGTGTATTTTAGAAAAATCAAAAACTTGGTTGATGGATAACCATGGCATAGTTTTCACAATTAGTTTCTCTTTTTTCTCTCTCCAGAATTGACCTATCACAATTGAACTTTTGCGTATGGTGCCCCATATGCTTGTAATGCAGCCCAACTCAATGTGCTGGGACGGATAGAACTGACACAACATGGATAACGCCTGTGAAAATGCCAGAGCAAGAGAATGGAATAATGATGATGGATACAGCCGCCATAATATGGCTCAGTGGGAAAGTGCTCCCCCTGCTGGTGAAAGACAGTACCTCATCCAGCAGGAAAGGGAACGCCAGTGGCTGAACCATGAGAAAGAAGCTGCCATACGGGCCCACTACAACTCCCTTAGACAAAACTCTCCAATGGACTTCCGTGGACATGGGGCACAAGAGACCCAGCCGCCGCATCTGTATCATCAGGACCATCACAGAATGGCTCCGAGTCAGAACATAAGGGATTGGCCAAATCTCTATGGACCCCTGAGAGGCCAGGCATCCCCTAATGTAACCTTACACCGCAGTGGAGAGATAACAGAAACATGGGCTAAGCATGAACCCCACTTCCCCAGCTATGAGTTTTTGCCCCCACTCATTGTCGAAAGAGGGCATGAGGATATAACCCATCACCATAAAGCTGACTGGGATTATATGGTTGGTCGAATAGTGAATTATAACAATCTCCATTGCTTGGAAAGCAAATGGCAGATGTTAGATCCCACCCATTCCAATGGACATGCTAGAGGACATTTTAATGAACATTCAAGGGGACATTCTAATTCCTATTCCAGGGTTCATTCTACTGAATGCTCAAAGGGAAGTTCTAGGGGTGGGTCTAGTGGATGTTCTAGGGGTGGGTCTAGTGCACGTCCAAGGGGTGGCTCTACTGCATGTTCTAGGGGTGACTCTAGTGGACGTTCTAGGGGTGGCTCTAGTGGACGTTCTAGGGGTGGCTCTAGTGGACGTTCTAGGGGTGGCTCTAGTGGACGTTCTAGGGGTGGCTCTAGTGGACGTTCTAGGGGTGGCTCTAGTGGACGTTCTAGGAGTGGCTCTAGTGGACGTTCTAGGGGTGGCTCTAGTGGACGTTCTAGCGTCCATTCCAGCAGGTCTCCCAGGCTGGACTTCCAGGCTAAGCATGTCAACCCTTTTCAAACTATGACCAACAGTTCTACAGACATTCAGAACGCCAACATCACTCCAACTGTTCCTATGGTCAACAACAAACACAGTGAAACAACATCAGGTTATACAACAGGTCCTGCGAGATATTCTACATCACTTGTGCAGACCTTTACTACGACTGCACAGCAGTGTGTTTTTACGGATTTCCCTTCCACGGGAGGTACAGAATCTGGTGTTGTTGACCTAAAAGCAGCCCAGGTAACAAATGCAGACACCCATGGTATACTAGGACCTAGTGTTCCTTTCCAAGCCATAACACAACATACAGATCATCTTCCTGGCAATGCTGCTCTGGTTTCTCACACACAGACCTCTACCACCCCTGAACAGCAACCTGCTTCCTCTCCTTCTCTCACTGACACCCATTGGGAAAAACCTCATAAACATAAGATCTCACTCAAGGAAATACAGCACTGGCCCCAGAGTGTTTTAAGATCAAAAAATGGACCTGTAAATGGGAATAACTCAACACAAGACCCCTCTCAGTCCCTACAATTCAGCACAGAGAAGATGTATGTTTTACAAGCAGGCAAAACACAACTACATCTAAACACCAAAGACTACCAGGCGAGGCCCCCTGAGAGGTTTAGTGATGAGGACTCCACTATACGGCTGGAGATTAAGTCCACACCCAGGTACATGACCCTGACGGCAGTCGCCACCGCTCCGCCGCCCCCCGTGGCTATCGTCCCGCCAATGGGTCCACAGCAGTCCCCAGAGCCCATGGAGACAGAGAATGCAGGCAATGAGCTGCCATTTAAGATTTTACAGACCTGGTCCATCAACGAAAAACAGGCGGAAAACCTGTGGGAAAGAGCTAAAGATGATGCAAGCTCTCTCTCTGTCCTAAATGAGATGGTTCAAGTTGAGTGTCTTCTGGAGTGTGATAAACCTGTAGATGCATCTGCAACAAGTTCAATGGCATCTACAGGAGAGGACAATGATGAGGTCCTTCAGGTCATCACACAAATGGACAAGAGTTCACCTTCACCATTTGTCCACACCAACCCTCAGGCAACTGATATTGTATGCATCGGTGGTGCCCAGATAATCGTGGAAGGTAGCTCTAATGTTGCAGATGAGAGCACTCTTGATTTGTTCACAATTGCTGAAGTTCAGTTCAAGTTATGTGCGCTGCAGAGACTGGTTACTTATCTGGAGAGTGCGACAACAGTCACAGAGGCAAAGGATGGTTGTCTCGAGGCCATATTGGAGTTGTATTGGGGAGGGGATACTACTAACCTGTTAGAAGCTTTAAAAGATCAAATGGATGAGAAAATCATGCAGGATGTGTCTGCCTGGGCCGCAGAGGATGAGAAGGCAGTGGTTCTCTTTGCAGTCAGTGGTATATCACTAGGGGAAGTGCTCGAGAAGTTTCCCATTCCAGTACATGTTGACACCTCTTCCCAAGTGGGTTATAGGTCATCATGGTTAAATGTCAACGAGAAGCTGAATGACATTGACAAAGATTCTGGAAGAGCTTGGTCTCTGTGGTTCATACCAGATAAAGCAGAGGACAGTTCCAAAGTGGTTGGGGGTGTCCAGATGGATGAGACCTTCCACAGCAAGATAGAGACTGTGGAATTTCCTGCAGAAGCAACAGACTCAGACCTCACGATGGACACAGAGCCCCCAACAAATACAGACCTCACGATGGACGTAGACCCCCCAACAAACACAGACCTCCCAACAAACGCAGACTTGGAGACAGAACCCCTTTCCCCAATGATTTTGACCGTCCTCACACCAGAGGATGCTGTGAAACTGCTTGCTGAAACAGAGGCACCAGACACAGACCTCAAAACGGTCGTAGACCTCACAACAGACTCGGACACAGAACCCCTTTCCCCAATGAATTTGACCATCCTGACATCTGAGGATGCCATGAGACTGTTTTGCCAGATCGAGAATGATTCTGACCTCCAATTCGCGTCCCCTAAATCCTGCTCTAAAAACAAAGATAAAACACAGACAAAGCAACTAGAGAATATAGAAAGTGGCAGCTTAGATAAGTCCTGCTACTGTCCTTGTGGTATTGAAACTGACAATGGGTTTGAAATGGGCCTATGCTCCAGTTGTCAGAGAGAGAAAGGATTGCAGCAAGGTACAAGATGCATAACAATCGCTCACTGCTTTACCATGTCACGTACAAATGATCAGGAGACAGAGGTCCCTAAGGACTCTGGGGGGAAGGTGACTGTTGACAGTCAATGCAGGGACAAGAAGCAGATACATTCAACTGAAGAAGAGGGTGATGACAATAAGACACAGGGTGAAATGCAGCAATGGACAGGCGTCATACCGATCATTGACTTTTTTTTCTGGTCAGATACAAGTGAGGATTCAGATCAGGAGACAGAGGAGAGCTATAATGAACAACATGCTCAGATTGAGACTCATGCTTCTAATGTGAAAAGGACAGAGCCTGAAACTGATGCCAAAGCACCATGTGGGTCAGCCCAAGAACGTACGACCCAAAGCAAAGTCAGTCCTGGTTCTGAGGATAGGGAAATATGGCAAGAGAAGGACCAAGACTGCAGGACGAGTACATTACCACTTCCCAAGGTTGAAA
Source organism: Oncorhynchus tshawytscha (assembly GCF_018296145.1). Classification (NCBI taxonomy): domain Eukaryota; kingdom Metazoa; phylum Chordata; class Actinopteri; order Salmoniformes; family Salmonidae; genus Oncorhynchus; species Oncorhynchus tshawytscha. Next base: position 14,380,282 of record NC_056445.1, read on the forward strand.
ACCCCTCTAAGTTAAGAGCTAACATCATAGCAGACAACTGGTTTTCACCTATAGAGGTCTGTGGTTCACCTGTAGAAAAGTGTGACAAAGTTGCTGACTTTGTCACTCAATACAAAACCTGCAAGTCAAAGAAAAAAGTACATAAAAAAATGCAAAAGGAGAAGACCCTCCATCCAATGTCATCTGACAGGCAAAAGCACAAGAAAAGCTATGGGAGAGCAGAGAGGGGAAGGACACCATCCCAAACCGCTAAGAGCTCTGGGTTGAAGGCAACTGTGGATAATCAATGCAGGGACATGAAGCCACATGCATCACACAAGAAGATACATTCAACTGAGAGTGATGAAAATCGATGTAAAGACAAGAAGAAGGGATCATCAACTGTGAAAGAGTGTGAGGGCTGTCAATCCAGGGACAAGAAGCCACCGAAGAGGAGACATTCAACTGAGAAAGAGAGAGAGGACAATCAAAGTAGGGACAAGATGTCACAGAAGAGGAGAAATTCAACTGAAACTGACGGCAGGAACTCAGACTCCAAAGAGTTACAGTGCCAGTTGGTGGACATAGAGAGGGCCAGTGGAAACTCACTCCCGTGCCCTGGGGCGAAAACCCTCCATGTGCAGGGATCCTCAACCACCACCATTCCTCTCAAAATCTCCATAAACATCCCCAAAAAGCCTTCCATAAACGCCTCACCCTCAAAACATATTGAAGTCCCCAGAATGCCAAAGACAAAAGCCCAGAACAAAACTAACAGACACTGCTCCCCTGCAAAGTCAATGTCTCCTGTTGTCAAAGAGCGGCAGAGGAACGACATCAAACACAAGCAAAACATTCAATGCCAAAAAGTCAGATTGAAAAAGCTGTCCTTACCCAAACATCTTGTCAGGAAAGGTTCTCCCCCAAGCCGGAAGAGTGAGGAAGATTCTCCACCAAGCCGGAAGAGAGAGAAAGGTTCCCCACCAAGGCAGAAGATGGTGGCGGATAGAGGAGAGTCTGGGGGTTTAGGGATAATGGTCTCTAAGATTCCTGACTCGTCCAAGAAACTAAAACCTACGGCAGAGAGTGACTTGACATCCCAACAGAAATTGACACAGATTCCGAAGGTGTTGAAAAAGAATGAGAAAGAAAGGTTGTCAAAAAGTGAGTTTGAGTACGACTTGCTGCCCCCCAAGCCAAAGCTGCCAAGGATTCCGAAGCTTCCGAGGACTCCAGAGGTTTCAAAGGATTGGTGTGAGAGAGAGAACAGAGGAGAGACATCTCCCAGTGCTTCACCTGAATCACAAACGCTGAACAAATCTGCAAGAGTGACACACAAGCCCAAACCTTTTATCAAGCCTGCCAGGCCCAATGGTTATAGCCCAGGTAGTCATGCTTGCCCTAATCCGGCCAGGTTATCACCGGAACATGACAACCGCCATTTTGGGGCAAAAGTCTCTGCGAGGCAGCAGGTGTTCTCAGATTGGGACAGCAGCTTTGTCCCGACACCAATCCCCCGGACTCGCAGGCGATCAGGGTGTCCTCCAGAGGAAGTGGAAGGTTCACAGGCCAGTCCCAGGTCCAGCTCGGAGACCAGGATCATCCGACCCATTCTAAAACGTGTCGATGCTCCACCAAAACCCAAGCGGAACATCAGCTTTCCTTTGAATCCAAGGAAAGTGCACTACTTCAAGCCCTGTGAATATGAAAATTACGCCATGTTCAACAGGTCTTACACAGATCCGGAAGATGCACAGCACTCTGATGATGAAGAGGAAGATGCTTCTGTGAACTGCCAGAACAAGAAGAAACAGCCCCCCATTATGGAAGCGAAGCAGCAAGATGTAGGGGAGCTGAAGCCTGGACCAAGCGGTTTATGTGAAAAGCGCTTCAAAAGGAAGTGGGAAATGCAGGAGCCTGCTGCCATTTTGATGAAGGAGAGCATTGTTCAGGCAAAGCATTGGACGAAGTCTCTACATCATGAACCTACGAAAGACTTCAGACACTCAGGTAAGGACACTAATCACAAGCCACTGGCAAAAGAAAATGGCATGTATTCCCTCAAAGTTTTTGTGTAATATGTATAGCTAGCATGGACATGAAAAACAAACACACAGAATAACACACAACAGGTCAATATTTAGATACATTTTGTTGGATTTCCAGTCATTGACAAGTTCTTCTGGTTACAGCAAAAATAACTGGAGTTGGTTACATCAAGTCCGAGAAGCAGAAGAGGCCAAATGAAATTGAAGGTAAGTCGCAGGCTATGCTAGCCTCACATCGTAGGCTACTTTTACAATTGCACCAATGATTTCCCAGTATTTCAAACGGTTGTATATGTATTTTTACTTTTATAAAAATGTCAGATCTAGACAGTTCGATGTTGGGTTCTGATTGGAATCATCTAGATCAGTAGTTCCCAAACTTTTTATCGTCCCTTACCCTTCAAACATTCAACCTCCAGCTGCGTACCCCCTCTAGCACCAGGGTCAGTGCACTCACAAATGTTGTTGTTTGCCATCATTGTAAGCCTGCCACAAACTCAACATGCGTTACATTTATTAAACATACGAATGAGTGTGAGTTTGTCACAACCCGGCTCGTGGGAAGTGAAAGAGCTCTTAAAGGACCAGGGCACAAATAATAATAATCAATAATTTTGCTCTTTATTTAGCCATCTTACATATAAAACCTTATTTGTTCATCCAAAATTGTGAATAACTCACCACAGGTTAATTAGAAGGGTGTGCTTGAAGGGATGCACATAAATCTGCAATGTTGGGTTGTATTGGAGAGAGTCTCTGTCTTAAATCATTTCCCACAGACAGTCTGTGCCTGTATTTAGTTTTCAAGCCAGTGAGAGCCGAGAATCCACAATCACATAGGTACGTGGTTGCAAAGGGAAACAGTGTCTTAACAACGCGATTTGCCAAGGCAAGAAACTCTGAGCGCAGCCCTATCCAGAAATCGTCCCAACAGTGAGTGTACGTACATACCCCAACCAGAAGCCATGGATTACAGGCAATATTTACACTGAGCTAAAGGGTGTAGAGCTGCCGCTTTCAAGAAGCGGGACTCTAACCCTGACGAACCATCAAACAGGAAAAGCGTCAATACAGAACTAAGATCGAATCGTACTACACCGGCTCTGATGCTTGTCGGATGTGGCAGGGCTTGCAAACTATTACAGACTACAAAGGGAGGCACAGCCGAGAGCAGTCCAGTGACACAAGCCTACCAGATGAGCTAAATAACTTCTATGCTCGCTTCGAAGTAAGTAACACTGAAACATGCATGAGAGCATCAGCTGTTCCGGGCGACTGTGTGATCTCGCTCTCCACAGCTGATTTGAGTAAGATATTTAAACAGGTCAACATTCACAAGGTCGCAGGGCCAGACGATTTACCAGTGTGTGTACTCCGAGCATGCGCTGAGCAACTGGGAACTGTCTTCACTGACATTTCAACCTCTTCCTGTCTGAGTCATGTCATGCCAACATGTTTCAAGCAGATCACCATAGTCCCTGTGCCCAAGACCACTAAGGTAACCTGCCTAAATTACTACAGACCTGTAGCACTCACGTCTGTAGCCATGAAATGCTTTGAAAGGCTGGTCATGGTTCACATCAAAACCATTATCCCAGAAACCCTATACCCACTCCAATTTACATACCACACCAACAGATCCACAGATGATGCAATCTCTATTGCACTCCACACTGCCCTTTCCCACCTGGACAAAAGGAACACCTATGTGAGAATGCTATTCATTGACTACAGCTCAGCGTTCACCACAATAGTGCCCTCAAAGCTCATCACTAAGCTAAGCGCCCTGGGACTAAACAAAAATAGATTCGGGCTCTGCAATCTAGATCCTCAACACGGGGCCCCTCGGGACTTCCCCTGACCCAGTGTTCACTCATGACTATACTGACAGGCACGAATCCAACACTATCATTAAGTTTACCCCAGCCTGATCACTGACAACGATGAGACCCCAGAGCAGGTTCAAGACAAAGGAGATGAGCATCAGCACGCCCTCATTCTCATCGACGGGGATGTAGTGGAGCAGGTTGAGAGCATCAAGTTCCTTGGCGTTCACTTCACCAACAAACTACATGGTCCAAGCACACCAAGACAGTCGTGACGAAGGAATGACAAAACCTATTCCTGTAGATTCCATTGAACCTATTTCCATGGGAGACTGAAAAGATTTGGTATGGGTCCTCAGATCCTCAAAAGTTTGTACAGCTGCACCATCGAGAGCATCCTGACGGGTTGCATCACTGCCTGGTATGGCAACTGCTCGACCTCCGACCACAAGGCACTACAGAGGGTAGTGCGTACGGCCCAGTACATCACCTGTGCCAAACTTCCTGCCATCCAGGACCTCTATATCAGGCAGTGTGAGAGGAAGGCCCTAAAAATGGTCAAAGACTCCAGCCACCTAAATCATTGACTGTTCTCTCTGCTACCACATGGCAAGCATTACCAGAGTGCCAAGTCTAGGTCCAAAAGGCTCCTAAATAGCTTCTATCCACAAGCCATAAGACTCCTGAACAGCTAATTAAATGGCTGAAAGACCTGTGTGTTGTTTTTGTTAATACAGACAGAAAATATAGTTGCGGAGAGTCCCTGTAATCCTAGACTCGAATCATTCAGGTGAGAAAAAACATCAACCAGTCGAGTTTCTCAGTCGTGTGAGAAACTTGTCATCATGCAATCGGTCAGACAAGTGAAAATGGTCAGTAAAGACAACTTTAAGCTCATCTCTCAATTTAAAAAAAACATGTCAATACTTTGCCCCTTGATAAACAGCGCACTTCTGTATGTTGTAAAAGCGTTACATGGTCGCTGCCCATATCATTGCATAGTGCAGACAATACACCAGAGTTCAGGAGCCTTGCTTTAACAGAAGTTAACCATTTAAACTGTAGTGTCCAAAATGTATTTTGGAATTTTGTTGCATTACAACCTGTAATTTAAATGTATTTTTGTTTGTTTTTCATGTAATGGACATACACAAAATAGTCCAAATTGATGAAATGAAAATAATAACATAAGCATATGTATTCACCCCCTTTGCTATGAAACCCCTAAATAAGATCTGGTGCAACCAAGTACCTTCAGAAGTCACATAATTAGATGGTCTTAGGTGGACTTTATTTAACTGTCACATGATCAGTCACATGATCTCAGTGTATATATACACCTGTTCTGAAAGGTCCCAGATAATGCAACACCACCAAGTAAGTGGCACTATGAAGACCAAGGAACTCTCCAAACAGGTCAGGGACAAAGTTGTGGAGAACAGATCAGGGTTGGGTTATAAAAAAAATATAAAACATTTGGAACATGCCACGGAGCACCATTTTAAATCCATTATAAAAAAATGGAAAGAATATGGCACCACAACAAACCTGCCAAGAGAGGGCCGCCCACCAAAACTCACGGACCAGGCAAAGAGGGCATTAATCAGAGAGGCAACAAAGGGACCAAAGATAACCCTGAAGGATCTGCAAAGCTCCACAGTGGAGATTGGATTATCTGTCCATAGGACCACTTTTTAAGCCGTACACTCCAAAGAGCTGGCCTTTACGGAGAGTGGCCAGAACAAAAGCCATTGCTTAAAGAAAGAAATAAGCAAACACATTTGGTGTTCGCCGAAAGGCATGCGGGAGACTCTCCAAACATATGGAAGAAGGTACTCTGGTCAGATGAGAGTCAAATTGAGCTATTTGACCAAGGAAAACGCTATGTCTGGTGCAAACCCAACACCTCTCATCATCCCGAGAACACCATCCACACAGTGAAGCATGGTGGTGGCAGCATCATGCTGTGGGAATATTTTTCATCGGCAGGGACTGGGAAACTGGTCAGAATTGAAGGAATGATGGATGGTGCTAAATACAGGGAAATTCTTGAGGGAAACCTGTTTCAGTCTTCCAGAGATTTGAGACTGGAACGGAGGTTCACCTTCCAGCAGGACAATGACCCTAAGCATACTGCTAAAGCACCACTTAGGTGGTTTAAGGGGAAACATTTAAATGTCTTTGAATGGCCTCGTGAATTTGTGGTATAACTTAAAGATTGCTTTACACCAGCGGAACCCATCCAACTTGAAGGAGCTGAAGCAGTTTTGCCCTGAAGAATGGGCAAAAATCCCAGTGGCTAAATGTGCCACTGCCAAGCTTATAGAGACATGCCCCAAAAGACTTGCAGCTGTAATTGCTGCAAAAGGTGGCTTATTTCTTGTTTGTTTCACAATAAAAAGATATTCTGCATCTTCAAAGTGGTAGGCATGTTGTGTAAATCAAATGATACAAACCCCCCAAAAATCTATTTTAATTCCAGGTTGTAAGGCTACAAAATAGGAAAAATGCCAAGGGGGGAATACTTTCGCAAGCCACTGTACCTGGCAGCTTCATTAAATAGTACCCGCAAAACACCACTCTCAATGTCAACAGTGAAGAGGCGACTCCGGGATGCTGGCCTTCTAGGCAGAGTTGCAAAGAAAACGCCATATCTCAGAATGGCCAATAAAAATAAAAGATTAAGATGGGCAAAAGAACACAGACACTGGACAGATGAATTCTGACTGGAAGACCAGCATCCCAGAGTTGCCTGTTCATGTTGATGCTGAGACTGGTGTTTTGCGGGTACTATTTAATGAAGCTGCCAGTGAGGCATCTGTTTCTCAAACTAGACACTCTAATGTACTTGTCCTCTTGCTCAGTTGTGCACCAGGGCCTCTCACTCCTCTTTAGATTCTGGTTAGAGCCAGTTTGCGCTGTTCTGTGAAGGGAGTAGCACACAGCGGCGTATGAGATCTTCAGTTTCTTGGCAATTTCGTTGCATGGTATAGCCTTCATTTCTCAGAACAAGAATAGACTGACGAATTTCGAACCCACAAATGCTGACGCTCCAGATACTCAACTAGTCTAAAGACGGACCGTTTTATTGCTTCTTTAATCAGAACAACAGTTTTCAGCTGTGCTAACATAATTGCAAAAGGGTTTTCTAATGATCAATTAGCCTTTTTAAAATGACAATCTTGGATTAGCTAACACAACGTGCCTTTGGAACACAGGAGTGATGGTTGCTGATAATGGGCCTCTACGCCTTTGTAGATATTCCATAAAAATAATCAGCTACAATAGTCATTTACAACATTAACAATGTCTATACTGTATTTCTTATCAATTTGATGTTATTTTAATGGAGAAAGAAAGTGTGCTTTTCTTTCAAAAACAAGGACATGTCTAAGTGACCCCAAACGTTTGAACGGGTGTGTGTGTGTGTGTGTGTGTGTGTGTGTTCACATGTGTTTGCGTATCTTGAATGGGATATACAAAATGGGTTTACATTGAGCACCTCTGACTCCTAAAAGTGTTGGCCTTCAGGTCCAAAAATACACTTTCTGACCACTTGCAGGTATGGAATGTTTTGTTCAAATCAAGAGGGGTGCAGTCAAAAGGTGATTGCAATCAAATGGAACGACCCATAAAGTAAAGAGAAAGCTCTGGGGAAAAGTTGATGTACTTGTTCAGAGTGATCCTGTGTACATTCAATAGACTTTTGAACTGAAACGTCACCTTACTGATCCTTCATCTGCACTTGGAAAGCCAGTAGCTGGGTGACGGCTATTTCTCACCTTCTCACTTATGCTTGCCTCTTAGGTTCCTCTCGGAATTCAAGTCCCCGTCACGGTCACCATCCAGCTTCCTCTCAGAATGCAAGTCCCCTTCACGGTAACCATCCAACTGACTCTCTGCATGCAAGTCCCCGTCATGGTCATCATTCAGGTTCCTCTCAGATTGTAAGCCCCCCTCGTGGTCACCATTCATCCTCCAGCCAAGGGAAAAGAATTGAGCCAACGGCCAGGCACCATGGCTTTCCGGTGGACGAATGGAACGAGCGGTGGTCAGAAGACAGACGTGATTCGTAAGCCAATCAGTCGGCCATGACAGGATACACCAGACAGTACAATAGTTGATGCAACCTGCAAAGACAATGACATCGTGCCTATACTGTTTAAAAAAAACTTGAAACACTACAGACAGTGCCTAAATTTAGGCTACATTATGCAGTTTACTTTTCTACATGTTTTTAAATTAATAAATGTCTTATTTCTCTCCCTATAATAAGGTTGGTTATCTGCGGTTGAAACAGTCAGAAGTGT